>NW_025728231.1:0-300000 GCF_021461385.2 Schistocerca piceifrons
CTGTAAGATACGAGTAACACCTTTCCGATGGACTATTCCTTCTGTACTGCATCGCTCGCTCCCTCATATTGACGAATTAACACAGATATTGCGTAGCTTTGAAATACAATGCGTTCTATTACTCCCCCTTCAAAATCGAGTAACGTTTCTATGGAAACGAGAGGAATTTCTTGTGGGATACGAGTATCTCCTTTCCGATGCACTATTCCCTCTTTACTGCATCCCTCGGTCAATCACATTGACGAATTAACACAGATATTGTGTCGCTATGAAATACTATGGGTTCCATGACTTCTCCTTCTAAATCGAGTAACGTTTCTACGGAAACGACAGGATTTTCATTTATCATGCGAGTAACTCCTTTCCGATGCACTATTAGTTCCTTACTGCATCCCCGCTCCCTTACATTGACGAATATGCACAGAAATTGCGTCGCTATGAAATACTGTGGGTTCTATAACTTCTCCTTCCAAATCGAGTAACGTTTCTATGGAAACAACAGAAATTTCTTTTGGGATACGAGTATCTCCTTTCCGATGCACTATGCCTTCTGTACTTCATCCTTCGCTCCCTCACATTGGCGAATTAACGCGGAAATTGCGTCGCTATGAAATACTATGGGTTCTATGACTTCTCCTTGTAAATCGAGTAACGTTTCTATTGGAACGACAGCATTTTCTTTTGGGATACGAGTATCTCCTTTCCGATGCACTATTCCGTCTTTACTGCATCCCTCGCTCCCTCACATTGACCAAATAACACAGATATTGGGTCGCTATGAAATACTATGCGTTCCATGACTTCTCCTTCTAAATCGAGTAACGTTTCTATGGGAACGACAGGGTTTTCTTTTGGGATACGAGTATCTCCTTTCCGATGGACTATTAGTTATTTACTGCATCAATCGCTTCCTCGCATTGAAGAATAAGCACAGAAATTGCGTCGCTATGAAATACTATGTGTTCTATAACTTCTCCTTTCCAATCGAGTAACGTTTCTATGGAAACGAAAGGGTTATCTTTTGGTATACGAGTATCTCTTTTCCGATGCACTATTCCTTCTTTACTGCATCCCTCGCTCCCTGACATTGACGAATTAACATTGAAATTGCGTCGCTATGAAATACTATGGGTTCCATGACTTCTCCGTCTAAATAGAGTAACGTTTCTATGGAAACGACAGGATTTTCTTTTATCATGCGAGTAACTCCTTTCCGATGCACTAATAGTTCCTTAGTGCATCCCCGCTCCCTTACGTTGACGCACAGGCGCAGAAATTGTGTCGCTATGAAATACTGTGGGTTCTATAACTTCTCCTTCCAATTCGAGTAACGTTTCTATGGAAACAACAGAAATTTCTTTTGGGATACGTGTATCTCCTTTCCGATGCACTATTCCTTCTTTACTTCATCCCTCGCTCCCCCACATTGACGAATTAACACAGAAATTGCGTCGCTATGAATTACTATGGGTTCTATAACTTCTTCCTCTAAATCGAGTGACGTTTCCATGGAAACGACACGATTTTCTTTTGGGATACGAGTATCTCCTTTCCGATGCACTATTCCTTCTTTTGTGCATCCCTCGCTCCCTCACATTGACGAATTAACACAGAAATTGCGTCGCTATGAAATACTATGGGTTCTATAACTTCTCCTTCTAAATCGAGTAAAGTTTATATTGAGACGAAAGGATTTTCTTTTGGGATACGAGTATCTCCTTTCTGATGCACTATTAGTTCTTTACTGCAACCCTGGGTCCCTCACATTGATCAATAAGCGCAGAAATTGCGTCGCTGTGAGATACTATGGGTTCTATAGCTTCTCCTTTCAAACGGAATAACGTTCCTATGGACACGACTAGATTTTCTTTTGGGATACGAGTATCTCCTTCCCGAAGCACTATTCCGACTTTACTGCATTCCTCGCTCCCTCACATTGACGAATGAACACAGAAATTGCGTCGCTATGAATTATTATGGGTTCTATGACATCTTTTTCTAAATCGAGTAACGTGTCTATGGAAACGACAGGAGTTTCTTTTGGGATACGGGTATCTCCTTTCCGCTGCACTATTCCTTCTTTACTGCATCCCTCGCTCCCTCACTTTCACGAATTAACACAGGTATTGCGTCCCACTGAGATACTATGGGTTCTATGACTTCTCCTCCTAAATTCAGTAAGTTTCTATGGAAACGACAGGATTTTCTTTTGGCATACGAGTATCTCCCTTCCGCTGCACTATTCCTTCTTTACTGTATCCCTCGCTCCATGACATTGACGAATTAAGACAGGATTTCCGTGGCGCTTAAATTCTATGGGTTCTATGACTTCTCCTTCTAAATCGAGTAACGTTTCTATGGAAACGACAGGATTTTCTTTTGGGATACGAGTATCACCTTTCCGATGCACTATTCCTTCTTTACTGCATCCCTCGCTCCCTCACATTGACGAATTAACACAGAAATTGCGTCGCTATGATAAAGTATGTGTTCTATGACTTCTCCTTCTAAATCGAGTAAAGTTTCTATTGAAACGACAGGATTTTCTTTTGGGATACGACTATACCTTTTCCGATGCACTAATCCTTCTGTACTGCATCCCTCGCTCCCTCACATTGGCGAATTAACAATGAAATTGCGTCGCTATGAAATACTATGGGTTATATGACTTCCCCTTCTAAATCGAGTAACGTTTCTATGGACACGACATGGTTTTCTTTTGGGATACGAGTATCTCCTTTCCGATGCACTATTCCTTCTTTACTGCATCCCTCGCTCCCTCACTTTCACGAATTAACACAGGAATTGCGTGGCTATCAAACACTATGGGTTCTATGACTTCTCCTTCCAAAACCGAGTAACGTTTCTATTGAAACGACAGAATTTTCTTTTGGGATAGGAGTCTCTCCTTTGCGATGCACTATTCCGTCTCTACTGCATCCCTCGCTCCCTCACATTGAGGAACAAGCACAGAAATTGCGTCGCTCTGAAATACTATGGGTTCTATTACTTCTCCTATCAAATCGAGTAACGTTTCTATGGAAACGACAGGATTTTCATCTGGCATACGAGTATCTCCTATCCGATGCACTATTCCAATTTTACTGCATCCCTCGCTCCCTCACATTCACGAATTAAAACAGAAACTGCGTGGCTATCAAATACCATGGGTTCTATGGCTTCTCCTTCTAAACCGAGTAACGATTCTATTGAAACAACAGAATTTTCTTTTTGGGATTCGAGTATCCCCTTTCCCCTGCACTATTATTTCATTACTGCATCCCTCGCTCCCTCGCATTGACGAATAAACGCAGAAATTCCGTCTCTGTGAAATAGTATGGGTTCTATAACTTCTCCTTCTAAATCGAGTAACGTTTCTATGGAAACGACAGGAGTTTCTTTTGGGATACGAATATCTCATTTCCGATGCACGATTCCTACTTTACTGCATCCTTCGCTATCTCACATTCACGAATTGACGCAGAAATTGTGTCTCTAAGAAATACTATGGGTTCTATGACTTCTCCTTCTAAATCGAGTAACGTTTCAAAGGAAACGACGGGATTTTATTTTGGGAACGACTATCTCCTTCCCGATGCACCATTCCTTCTGTACTGCATCCCTCGATTCCTCACATTGGCGAATAAACATTGAAATTGCGTCGCTATGAAATACTATGTGTTCTATGACTTATTCTAAATCGAGTAACGTTTCTATTGAAACGACAGGACTTTCTTTTGGGGTACGAGTATCTCCTTTCTGATGCACTATTCCGACTTTATGGTATCACTCGCTCCCTCACATTGACAATTTAACACAGAAATTGTGTCGCTATGAAATACTATCGGCTCTATGACTTCTCCTTCAAAATCGAGTAACGTTTCTATGGAAACGAAAGGATTTTCTTTTGGGGTACGAGTATCTCCTTTCCGCTGCACTGTTCCTTCTTTACTGCATCCCTCGCCCCCTGGCATTGACGAATTAAGACAGAAATTGCGTGGCTATTAAATACTATGGTTTCTATTACTTCTCCTTCTAAAACGAGTAACGTTTCTATGGAAACGACAGGATTTTCTTTTGGGATACGAGTATCTCCATTCCGATGCACTATTCCTTCTTTACTGCATTCCTCGCTTCCTCACATTGACGAATTAACACAGAAGATGCGTCGCTATGAAATACTATGGGTTCCATCACTTCTCTTTCTTAATCGAGTAACGTTTCTATCTAAACTACAGGATTTTCTTTTATGATACGAGTATCTCCTTTCCGATGTACTGTTAGTTCTTTACTGCATCCCTCGCTCCCTCACATTGACGAATAAGCACAGAAATTGCGTCGCTATGAAATACTATAGGTTCTATAAGTTCTCCTTCTAAATCGAGTAACGTTTCTATGGAAACGACAGGATTTTGCTTTGGGATACGACTATCTCCTTTCCGATGCGCTATTCCTTCTTTACTTCATGCCTCGCTCCCTCACATTGACGAATTATCGCAGAAATTTCGTCGCTATGAAGTACTATGGATTCTATGAGTTCTCCTTCTAAATCGAGTAACGTTTCTATGGTAACGACAGGATTTTCTTTTGGGATACGAATATCTCCTTTCCGATGCACTATTCCTTCTTTACTGCATCCCTCGTCCCCTGACATTGACGAATTAACAATGAAATTGCGTCGTTATGAAATACTATGGGTTCTATGACTTCTCCTTCTAAATCGAGTAACGTGTCTAAGGAAACGACGGGATTTTCTTTTGGGATACGACTATCTCCTTTCCGATGCACTAATCCTTCTGTACTGCATCCCTCGCTTCCTCACATTGGCGAATTAACACAGAAATTGCGTCGCTATGATATACTATGGGTCCTACGACTTCTCCTTCTAAATCGAGTAACGTTTCTATGGAAACGACAGGATTTTTTTTTTTTTGGATACGAGTATCTCCTTTCCGCTGCACTATTCCTTCTTTACTGCATCCCTCGCTCCCTCACATTGACGAATTGACACAGAAATTGCGTGGCTATGGAATACTATGTGTTCTAATACTTCTCCTTCTAAATCGAGTAACGTTTCTATTGAAACGACAGGATTTCCTTTTGGGATACGAGTATCTCCTTTCCGATGCACTATTCCTTCTTTACTGCATTCCTCGCTCCCTCACATTGACGAATTAACAGAGATATTGTGTGGCTATGAAATACTATGGGTTCTATGACATCTCCTTCTAATTGGAGTAACGTTTCAATGTAAACGACAGGATTTTCTTCTGTTATACGAGTATCTCCTTTCCGATGCACTATTCCTTCTGTACTGCATCCCTCGCTCCCTCACATTGACGAATTAACACATATATTGCGTCGCTTTGAAATACAGTGCGTTCTATGGCTCTCCCTTCTAAATCGAGTAACGTTTCTATTGAAACGACACGTATTTCTTTTGGGATACGAGTATCTCCTTTCCGCTGCAGTATTCCTTTTTTTACTGCATCCCTCGCTCCCTCACGTTGACGAATTATCCCAGAAATGGCGGCGCTATGAAATACTATATGTTTTATGACTTCTCCTTCTAAATCGAGTATCGTCTCTATGGAAACGACACGAATTTCTTCTGGTATACGAGTATCTCCTTTCCGATGCATTATTCCTTCTTTATTGCATCCCTCGCTCCCTCACATTGACGAATTAACACAGAAATTGCGTCCCACTGAGATACTATGGGTTCTATGACTTCCCCTCCTAAATTCAGTAAGTTTCTATGGATACGACAGGATTTTCTTTTAAGATACGACTAAATCCTTTCCGATGCACTATTCCTTCCTTACTGCATCCCTGGCTCCCTCACATTGACGAATTAACACAAAAATTGCGACGCTATGGATTACTATGTGTTCTATGACTTTTCCTTCTAAATCAAGTAACGTTTCTATGGAAACGACAGGATTTTCTTTTGGGATACGAGTATGTTCTTTCCGATGCGCTATTCCTTTCTAATTGCATCCCTCGCACCCTCACATTGACGAATTAACACTGATATTGCGTCGCTATGAAATACTATGGGTTCTATGTCTTTTCCTTCTAAATCGAGTATCGTTTCTATGGAAACGACAGGACTTTCTATTGGTATACGAGTATCTCCTTTCCGATGCGCTATTCCTTCTTTACTGCATCCCTCGCTCCCTCACATTGACGAATTAGCACAGAAATTGCGTCGCTATGAAATACTATGGGTTGTATGACTTCTCCTTCTAAATCGCGTAACGTTCCCATAGAAAAGACTGGACTTTCTTTTGGTATACGAGTAACTCCTTTCCGATGCACTATTCCTCTTTACTGCATCCCTCGCTCCCTCACATTGACGAATTAACAAGGATATTGCGTCGCTGTGAAATACTATGGGTTCTATTACTTCTCCTTCTAAATCGAGTAACGTTTCTATGGAAACGACAGATTTTCGTTTTGGGATACAACTATCTCCTTTCCGATGCACTATTCCCCCTTTACTTCATCCCTCGCCCCCTCACATTGTCGAATTAACGTAGAAATTGCATTGCTATGAATTACTATGGTTTCTATGACTTCTCCCTCTAAATCGAGTATCGTTTCCCTGGAAATGACAGGATTTTCTTTTGGGATACGAGTATCTCCTTTTCAATGCACTATTCCTTCTTTAGTGCATCCCTCGCTCCCTCACATTCACGAATTAACACAGAAATTGCGTCGCTATGTAATGCTATGGGTTCTATGACTTCTCCTTCTAAATCGAGTAAGATTGCTATGGAAACGATAGTAATTTCCTTTGGGATACCAGTATCTCCTTTCCGATAAACTATTCCCACTTTACTGCATCCCTCGCTCTCTCACGTTGGCGAATTAACATAGAATTTGCGTCGCTATTAAATACTATGGGTTCTACGTCTTCTCCTTCTAAATCGAGTAACGTTTCTATGGAAACGACAGGATTTTCTTTTGGTATACGAGTATCTCCTTTCCGATGCCCTATTCCTTCTTTACTGCATCCATCGCTCCCTCACATTGACGAATTATCACAAAAATTGCGTCGCTATGAATTACTATGGGTTGTATGAATTATCCTTCTATATCGAGTAACGTTTCTTTGGAAACGACAGGATTTTCTTTTAGTATACGAGTATCTCCTTTCCGATGCACTATTCCTTCTTTACCGTATCCCTCGCTCCTTCACATTGACGAATTAACAAAGATATTGCGTCGCTATGAAATACTATGGGTTCTATGACTTCTCCTTCTAAATCAAGTAACGTTTCTATGGAAACGACAGAACTTTCTTTTGGGATACGAGAATCTCGTTTCCGATGCACTATTCCTTCTTTACTGCGTCTCTGGCTCCCTCACATTGACGAATTAACCCAGAAAATGCGTCGCTATGAAATCCTATGGGTTCTATGACTTCTCCTTCTAAATCGAGTAACGTTCCTATGGAAACGACAGGTTTTTCTTCTGGTATACGGGTATGTCCTTTCCAATGCCCTATTCCTTCACTACTGCATCCCTCGCTCCCTCACATCGACGAATTAACACAGAAATGGCGTCGCTATTAAATACTATGGGTTCTACGACTTCTCCTCCTAAATCCAGTAACGTGTCTACGGAAACGACAGGATTTTCTTTTGGGATACGACTATCTCCTTTCCGATGCAGTATACCTACTGTACTGCATCTCTCGCCCCCTCACATTGACGAATTAACACAGAAATTGCGTCGCTATGAAATACTGTGGGTTTCATGAATTCACCTTCTAAATCGAGTAAAGTTTCTATGGAAACGACAGGAATTTCTTATATGATACGAGTATCTCCTTTTCGATGCACTATTAGTTCTATACTGCATCCCTCGCTCCCTCACATTGATGAATTAGCAGAGACATTGCTTCGCCATGTAATACTATCTGTTCTATAACTTCTCCTTCTAAATCGAGTAACGTTTCTATGGAAACGACGGATTTTCGTTTTGGGATACGACTATCTCCTTTCCGATGCACTATTCCCCCTTTACTTCATCCCTCGCTCCCTCACATTGTCGAATTAACGCAGAAATTGCGTCGCTATGAATTACTATGGTTTCTATGACTTCTCCTTCTAAATCGAGTATCGGTTCCCATGAAACGAATGTATTTTTTTAGGTTACGAGTATCTCCTTTCCAATGCACTATTTCTTCTTTAGTGCATCCCTCGCTCCCTCACATTGACGAATTAACACAGAAATAGCGTCGCTATGAAATGCTATGGGTTCTATGACTTCTCCTTCTAAATCGAGTAAGATTTCTATGGAAACGATAGTAATTTCCTTTGGGATACGAGTATCTCCTTTCCGATGCACTATTCCCTCTTTACTGCATCCCTCGCTCCCTCTCGTTGACGAATTAACGCGGAAATTGCGTCGCTATGAAATACTATGGGTTCTATGACTTCTCCTTCTAAATCAAGTAACGTTTCTCTGGAAACGACAGGACTTTCTTTTGGGATACGAGTATCTCCTTTCCGATGCACTATTCCTTCTTTACTGTATCCCTCGCTCCTTCACATTGACGAATTAACAAAGATATTGCGTCGCTATGAAATACTATGGGTTCTATTAGTTCTCCTTCTAAATCGAGTAACGTTCCTATGGATAAGCCTGGACTTTCTTTTGGTATACGAGTATCTCCTTTCCGATGCTCTATTCCTTCTTTACCGCATCCCTCGCTCCCTCACATTGACGAATTAACAAAGATATTGCGTCGCTATGAAATACTATATGTTCTATTAGTTCTCCTTCTAAATTGAGTAACGTTTCTATGGAAACGACAGATATTCGTTTTGGGATACGACTATCTCCTTTCCGATGCACTATTCCCCCTTTACTTCATCCCTCGCTCCCTCACATTGTCGAATTAACGCAGAAATTGCGTCGCAATGATATACTATGGGTTCTACGACTTCTCCTACTAAATCGAGTAACGTTTCTATGGAAACGACAGGATTTTCTTTTAGGATACGACTGTCTTCTTTCCGATGCACTATTCCTTCTGTACTGCATCCCTCGCTCTCTCACTTTGGCGAATTAACACTGAAATTACGTGGCTATGAAATACTATATGATCTATGACTTCTCCATCTATATCGAGTAATTTTTCGAATGAAACGACAGGAATTTTTCTTTTGGGATACGTGTGTCTCCTTTCTGATGCACTATTCCTTCTGTGCTGCATCCCACGCTCCCTCACATTGACGAATTCACACAGATATTGCGACGCTTTGAAATACAATGCGTTCTAGGACATCCCTACTAAGTCGAGTAACGTTTCTATTGAAACGACAGGATTCTCTTTTGGGATCCGAGTATCTCCTTTCCGATGCACTATTCCTTCTTAAGCGCATCCCTCGCTCCCACAGATTTACGAATTAACACAGAAGTTGCGTCGCAATGAAATGCTATGGGTTCTATGACTTCTCCTTGTAAATCAAGTAACGTTTCTATGGAAACGAAAGGATTTTCTCTTGGGATACGAGTATCACCTTTCCGATGCACTATTCCTTCTTTACTGCGTTCCTGGCACCCTCTCATTGACGAATTAACACAGAAATTGCGTCGCTATGAAATACTATGGGTTCTATAACTTCTCTTTCTAAATCGAGTAACGTTTCTATGGAAACGACAGGTTTTTCTTCTGGTATACGAGTATCTCCTTTCCGATGCACTATTCCCTCTTTACTGCATCTCTCGCTCCCTCACATTGACGAATTAACACAGAAATTGCGTCGCTATGAAATACTATGTGTTTCATGACTTCTCCTTCTAAATCGAGTAACGTTTCTATGGAAACAACAGTATTTTCTTATGGGATACGAGTATCTCCTTTCCGATGCACTATTCCTTCTTTACTGCATCCCTCGCTCCCTCACATTGACGATTTAACACAGAAAATGCGTCGCTATGAAATACTATGGGTTCTATGACTTCTCCTCCTAAATCGAGTAACGTTTCTATGGGAACGACAGTATTTTATTTTGTGATACGACTATCTCCTTTCCGATGCGCTATTCCTTCTTTATTGCCTCCCTCGCACCCTAACATTGACGAATTAACACAGAAATTGCGTCGCTATGAAATAATACGGGTTCTGTAACTTCTCTTTCTAAATCGAGTAACGTTTCTATTGCAACGACAGGATTTTCTTTTGGGAAACAAGTATCTCCTTTCCGATGCACTTTTCCTTCTTTACTTCATCCCTCGCCCCCTCACATTGACGAATTAACGCAAAAATTGCATCGCTATGAATTACTATGGGTTCTCTGACTTCTCCTTCTAAATCGAGTAACGATTACATGGAAACGACAGGATTTTCTTTATGGATACAAGTATCTCCTTTCCGATGCACTATTCCATCTATACTGCAGCTCTCGCTCCCTCACATTGACGAATTAACACAGAAATTGCGTCGCTATGAAATACTATGTGTTCTATGACTTCTTCCAAATCGAGTGACGTTTCTATGGAAACGACAGGATTATCTTTTGGGATACGAGTATCTCCTTTCCGATGCACTATTCCTACTTTACTGCATCCCTCGCTCCCTCACATTGACGAATAAGCACAGAAATAGCGTCGTTATAAAGTCCTATATGTTCTGTGACTCCTCCATCTAAATCGAGTAACGTTTCTATGGAAACGACAGCATTTTCTTTTGGGATACGACTATCTCCTTTCCGATGCACTATTCCTTCTGTACTGCATCCCTCGCTCCTCCACATTGGCGAATTAACACAGAAATTGCGTGGCTATGAAATACTATGGGATCTATGGCTTCTCCTCCTAAATCGAGTAACGTTTCTATGGAAACGACAGGTTTTGCTTTTGGGATACGAGTAACTCCTTTCCGATGCACTATTCCTTCTTTACTGCATCCCTCGCTCCCTCACATTGACGAATTAACACAGAAATTGCTTCGTTATGAAATACTATGGGCTCTATAACTTATCCTTCTAAATCGAGTAACGATTCTATGGAAGCGACAGACTTTCGTTTTGGGATACGACTATCTCCTTTCCGATGCACTATTCCTTCTTTACTGCATCGCTCGCTACCTCACATTGACGAATTAACACAGAAATTGCGTCGGTATGAAATACTATGGGATCTATGACTTCTCCTTCTAAATCGAGTAACATTTCGATGGAAACGAGAGGATTTTCATTTGGGATATGACTGTCTTATTTCCGATGCACTATTCCTTAAGTACTGCATCCCTCGCCCCCTCACTTTGGCGAATTAACGCTGAAATTGCGTGGCTATGCAATACTATGGTATCTATGACTTCTCCTTCTAAATAGAGTAATTTTTCTAATGAAACGACAGGTTTTTCTTTTGGGATACGTGTATCTCCTTTCCGATGCACTAGTCCTTCTGTACTGCATCCCTCGCTCCCTCACATTGACGAATTAACACAGATATTGCGTCGCATTGAATTACAATGCGATCTATGACTCCCCCTTCTAAATCGAGTAACGTTTCTATTGATACGACTGGATTTTCCTTTGGGATACGAGTATCTCCTTTCATATGCACTATTTCTTCTTTACTGCATTCCTCGCTCCCTCATATTGACGAATTAACACAGTAATTGCGTCGCTATCAAATGCTATAGGTTCTATGACTTCTCCTTCTAAATCGAGTAACGTTCCTATCGAAACGACATTAATTTCCTTTGGGATACTAGTATCTCCTTTCCGAAACACTGTTCCCTCTTTACTGCATCCCCAGCTCCCTCTCATTGACGAATTAACGCGGAAATTGCGTCGCTATGAAATACTATGGGTTTCATGACTTCTCCTTCTAAATCGAGTAGAGTTTCTAAGAAAACGACAGGATTTTCTTTTATGATACGAGTATCTCCTTTCCGATGCACTATTAGTTCTTTACTGCATCCCTCGCTCCCTCACATTGACGAATAAGCAGAGAAATTGCATCGCCATGAAATACTATCTGTTCTATAACTTCTCCTTCTAAATCGAGTAACGTTTCTATGGAAACGACAGGATTTCGTTTTGGGATACATCTATCTCCTATCCGATGCTCTATTCCTTCCTTACTTCATCTCTCGCTCCCGCACATTGCCGAAATATCGCAGAGATTCCGTCGCCATGAATTACTATGGGTTCTATAACTTCTCCTTCTCAATCTTGTAACGTTTCCATGGATACGACAGGATTTTCTTTTGGGATACGAGTATCTCCTTTCCGATGCAATATTCCTTCTTTACTGCATCCCTCGCTCCCTCACATTGACGAATTAACACAGAAATTGCGTCGCTATGAATTGCTATGTGTTCCATGACTTCTCCTTCTAAATCGAGTAACTTTTCTATTGAAACGACAGGATTTTCTTTTGGGATACGAGTATCTCCTTTCCGATGCACTATTCCTTCTTTATTGCACCCCTCGCACCCTCACACTGACGAATTAACACAGATATTGCGTCGCTATGAAATACTTTGTGTTCTATGACTCCTCCTTCTAAATCGAGTAACGTTTCTGTGGAAAAGACAGGATTTTCTTCTGGGATACGACTATCTCCTTTCCGATGGCCTATTCCTTCTTTACTGCATCCCTCGCTCTCTCACATTGACGAATTAACTTTGAAATTGCGTCGCTATTAAATACTATGGCTCCTATGACCTCTCCTTCTAAATCGTGTAACATTTCTATGGAAACGACAGGATTTTCTTTTGGGGTACGAGTATCTCCTTTCCGATGCACTATTACTTCTTTACTGCATCCCTCGCTCATTCACATTGACGAATTAACAATGAAATTTCGTCGCTATGGAATACTATGGGTTCTATGACTTCTCCTTCTAAATCGAGTAACGTTTCTATGCAAACGACACGATTTTCTTTTGAGTTAGAGTATCGTCTTTCCGATGCACTATTCCTTCATCACTGCATCCCTCGCTCCCTCACATTGACGAATTAACACAGAAATCGCGTCGCTACGAAATACTATGGGTTCTATGACTTGTCCTTCTACATCGAGTAACGTTTCTATGGAAACAACAGGATTTTCTATTGGGATACAAATATCTCCTTTCCCATGCAATATTCCTTCTTTACTAGATCCCTCGCACCCTCAGATTGACGAATTAACGCAGAAATTGCGTCGCTATGAAATACTATGGGTTCTATGACTTCTCCTCCAAAATCGAGAAACGTCTCTATGGAAACGACAGGTTTTTCTTTGGGGATACGAGTCTTTCCTTTCCGATGCACTATTCCTTCTTTACTGCATCCCTGGCTCCCTCACATTGACGAATTAACACAGAAATTGCGACTCGTTGGAATACTATGTGTTCTGTGACTTCTCCTTCTAAATCGAGTAACATTTCTATGGAAACGACAGGATTTTCTTATGGGATACGAGTTACTCCTTTCCGATGCACTATTCCTTCTTTACTGTATCTTTCGCTCTCTCACATTGACAAATTAACACAGTAATTGTGTCGCGATGAAATACTATGGGGTCTATGATTTCTCCTATTAAATCGAGTAACGTTTCTGTGGAAACGAGAGGATTTTCTATTGGGATACGAGTATCTCAATTTCGATGCAATATTCCCTCCTTACTGCATCCCTGGCTCCCTCACATTCACAAAATAACACAGAATTTGCGACTCCATGGAATACAATGTGTTCTATGACTTCTACTTCTAAATCGAGTAACGTTTCTAAGGAAACGACAGGATTTTCTTGTCGGATACGAGTATCTCCTTTCCGATGCACTATTCCTTCTTTACTGCATCGCTCGCTCTCTCACATTGTCGAATTAACACAGAAATTGCGTCGCTATGAAATACTATGGGTTCTATGACTTCTCCTTCTAAATCGAGTATCGTTTCAATGGAAACGACAGGATTTTCTTTTGGGATACGAGAATCTCCTTTCCGATGCGCTATTCCTACTTTACTGCATCCCTCGTTCCCTAACATTGACGAATAAGTACAGACATTGCGTCGCTATGCAATCCTATGGGTTCTGTGGCTTCTCCTTCTAAATCGAGTAAAGTTTCTATGCAACGGACAGGATTTTCTTTTGGGAAACGAGTATCTCCTTTCCGATGCACTATTCCTTCTTTAAAGCATCCCTCGCTCCCTCACATTGACGAATTAACGCAGAAATTGCGTCGCTATGAAATACTAAGAGTTGCATGACTTCTCCTTCTAAAGCGAGTAACGTTTCTATGGAAACGACAGGATTTTCTTTTGGGATACGAGTATTTCCTTTCCGATGCACTATTCCTTCTTTACTGCATCCCTGGCTCCCTCACATTGACGAATTAATACAGAAATTGCGACTCGTTGGAATACTATGTGTTCTGTGACTTCTCCTTCTAAATCGAGTAACATTTCTATGGAAACGACAGGATTTTCTTATGGGATACGAGTTACTCCTTTCCGATGCACTATTCCTTCTTTACTGCATCCCTCGCTACCTCAGCTTGACGAATTAACACAGAAATTGCGTCGCTATGAAATACTATGGGTTCTATTACGTCTCCTTCTATATCGAGACACGTTTCTATGAAAACGACAGGTTTTTCTTTCGCGATACGAGTATCTCCTTTCCGATGCACTATTCCTTCCTTACTGCATCCCTCGCTCCCTCACATTGACGAATTAACACAGATATTGCGACAGTATGAAATACTATGGGTTCTATGTCTTCTCCTTCTAAAACGATTTAAGTTTCTATAGAAACGACAGGATTTTCTTTTGGGATACGTCTATCTCCTTTCCGATGCACTAGTCCTTCTTTACTGCATCCCTGGCTCCCTCACATTCACGAATTAACACAGAAATTGCGACTCCATGGAATACTATGTGTTCTGTGACTTCTCCTTCTAAATCGAGTAACGTTTCTAAGGAAACGACAGGATTTTCTTATGGGATACGAGTTCCTCCTTTCCGATGCACTTTTAGTTCTTTACTGCATCTCTCGCTATCTCACATTGACGAATTAACACAGAAATTGCGTCGCTATGAATTACTATGGGTTCCATGACTTCTCCTTCTAAATCGAGTAACGTTTCTATGTTAACGACAGGATTTTCTTTTGGTACACGAGTATCTTCTCTCCGATGCACTATTCTTTCTTTACTGCATCTTTCGCTCTCTCACATTGACAAATTAACACAGTAATTGCGTCGCTATGATATACTATGGGTTCCATGACTTCTCCTTCTAAATCGAGTAACGTTTCTGTGGAAACGACAGGATTTCCTTTTGGGGTACCAGTATCTCCATTTCGATGCAATATTCCTTCCTTACTGCATCCCTGGCTCCCTCACATTCACGAATTAACACAGAATTTGCGACTCCATGGAATACATTGTGTTCTATGACTTCTCCTTCTAAATCGAGTAACGTTTCTAAGGAAACGACAGGATTTTCTTATGGGATACGAGTATCTCCTTTCCGATCCACTATTCCTTCTTTAAAGCATCCCTTGCTCCCTCACATTGATGAATTAACACAGAAATTGCGTCGCTATGAAATACTAAGGGTTCCATGACTTTTCCTTCTAAATCGAGTAACGTTTCTATGGAAACGACAGGATTTTCTTTTGGGATACGAATATTTTCTTTCCGATGCACTATTCCTTCTTTACTGCATCCCTGGCTCCCTCACATTGACGAATTAATACAGAAATTGCGACTCGTTGGAATATTATGTGTTCTATGCCTTCCCCTTCTAAATCGAGTAACATTTCTATGGAAACGACAGGATTTTCTTATCGGATACGAGTTTCTTCTTTCCGATGCACTATTCCTTCTTTACTGGATCCCTCGCTCCCTCACATTGACGAATTAACACAGAAATTGCGTTGCTATGAAATACTATGGGTTCTATGACTTCTCCTTCTAAATCGAGTAACGGTACTATGGTAACGACAGGATTTTCTTTTGGGATACGAGTATCTCCTTTCCGATGCGCTATTCCTTCTTTACTACATTCCTCGCTACCTCATATTGACGAATTAACACAGAAATGGCGTCGCTATGAAATACTATGGGTTCCATGACTTCTAATTCGAAATCGAGTAACGTTTCTATGGAAACGAAAGGATTTTCTTTTGGTATACGAGTATCTCCTTTCCGATGCGCCATTCCTTCTTTACTGCTTCCCTCGCTCCCTCACATTGACGAATAAGCACAGAAATTGCGTCGCTATGAAATCCTATGGGTTCTATGACTTCTCCTTCTAAATCGAGTAACGTTTCTATGGAAACGACAGGATTTTCTATTGGGATACGACTACCTCCTTTCCGATGCACTATTCCTTCTTTATTGCATCCCTCGCACCCTCACATTGACGAATTAACACAGATATTACGTCGCTATGAAATACTTTGTGTTCTATGACTCCTCCTTCTAAATCGAGTAACGTTTCTATGGAAAAGACAGGATTTTCTTCTGGGAACGACTATCTCCTTTCCGATGCCATATTCCTTCTTTACTGCATCCCTCGCTCATTCACATTGACGAATTAACAATGAAATTTCGTCGCTATGGAATACTATGGGTTCTATGACTTCTCCTTCTAAATCGGGAACGTTTCTATGGAAACGAAAGGATTTTCTTTTGGTATACGAGTATCTCCTATCCGATGCACAATTCCTTCTTTACTGCCTCCCGCGCTCCCTCACATTGACGAATTAACACAGAAATGGTGCCGCTATAAAATCCTATGGGTTCTATGACTTCTCCTTCCAAATCGTGTAACATTACTATGGAAACGTCAGGATTTTCTTTTGCGATACGAGTATCTCCATTCCGATGCACTATTCCCTCTTAACTGCATCCCTTGCTCCCTCACATTGACGAATTAACTCAGAAATAGCGTCGCTCTGAAATACCATTGGTTCTATGACATCTCCTTCTAAATTGAGTAACGTTTCAATGGAAGCTACAGGATTTTCTTTTGGGATACGAGTATCTCCTTTCCGCTGCACTATACCTTCTTTACTGCATCCCTCGCTCCCTGAGCTTGACGAATTAACACAGAGATTGCGTCGCTATGATGTACTATGGGTTCTATTACGTCTCCTTCTATATCGAGTAACGGTTCTATGGAAACGACAGGTTTTTCATTCGGGATACGAGTGTCTCCTTTCCGATGCACTATTACAACTTTACTGCATCCCTGGCTCCCTCACATAGACGAATTGACACAGATATTGCGACGCTATGGAATAATATGTAATCTATGACTTCTCCTTCTAAATCGAGTAACGTTTCTATGGAAATGAGAGTATTTTCATTTGGGATACGAGTATCTCCTTTCCGATGCTCTATTCCTTCTTTACTGCATCCCTCGCTCCCTCTCATTGACGAATTAACACAGAAATTGCGTCGCTATGAAATACTATGGGTTCTATGATTTCTCCCTCTAAATCGAGTAACGTTTCTATGGAAACGACAGGATTTTCTTTTGGTATACTGGTATACGAGTATCTCCTTTCCGATGCACTATTCCTTCTATTCTGCATCCCTCGCTCCCTCACATTGACGTATTAACACAAAAATTGCGTCGCTATTAATTACTATGTGTTCTATGACTTCTCCTTCTAAATCGAGCAACGTTTCTAAGGAAACGACAGGATTTTCTTATGGGATACGACTATCTCCTTTCCGATGCACTATTCCTTCCTTTCTCCTTCCCTGGCTCCATCACATTGACGAATTAACACAGAAATTGCGTCGCTATGAAATACTATGGGTTCCATGACTTCTCCTTCTGAATCGAGTAACGTTACTATGGAAACGACAGGATTTTCTTTTATGATACGAGTACCTCCTTTCCGATGCACTATTAGTTCTTTACTGAATCCCTCGCTCCCTCACATTAACGAATAAGCAGAGAAATTGCGTCGCCATGAAATACTACTATGTTCTATAACTTCTCCTTCTAAATCGAGTAACGTTTCCATGGAAACGACTGGATTTTCTTTTGGGATACGAGTATCTCCTTTCCATGCTCTATTCCTTCTTTACTGCATCTCTCGCTCCCTCACATTGACGAATTAACACAGAAATTGCGTTGTTATGAAGTACTATGGGTTCTATGACTTCTCCTTCTAAATCGAGTAACGTTACTATGGAAACGACAGGATTTTCTTTTATGATACGAGTACCTCCTTTCCGATGCACTATTAGTTCTTTACTGAATCCCTCGCTCCCTCACATCGACGAATAAGCAGAGAAATTGCGGCGCCATGAAATACTATGGGTTCTACAACTTCTCCAACTAAATCGAGTAACGTTTCTATGGAAACGTCAGGAATTCGTTTCGGGATACAACTATCTCCTTTCCGATGCACTATTCCTTCTTTACTTCATCCCCCGCTCCGTCACATTGACGAATTAACGCAGAAATTGCGTCGCTATGAATTACTATGGGTTCTGTGACATCTCCTTCTAAATCGAGTAACGTTTCTATGGTAACGACAGGATTTTCCTTTGGGATACGAGTATCTCCTTTCCGATGCACTATTCCTTCTTTACTGCATTACTCGCTACCTCACATGGACGAATAAAAACAGAAATGGCGTCGCTATGAAATACTATGGGTTCCATGACTTCTCCTTCTACATCGAGTAACGTATCTATGGAACCGAAAGGATTTTCTTTTCGTACACGAGTATCTAATTTCCAATGCACTATTCCTTCTTTACTGCATCCCTGGCTCCCTCACATTGACGAATTAACACAGAAATTGCGACTCTATGGAATACTATGTGTTCTATGGTTTCTCCTTCTAAATAGAGTAAAGTTTCTATTGAAACGACAGGATTTTCTTTTGCGATAGGAGTATCTCCTTTCGGATGCAATATTCCTTCTTTACTGCATCTCTCGCTCCCTCACATTGACGAATTAACACAGAAATTGCGTCGCTATGAAATACTATGAGTTCTATGACTTCTCCTTCTAAATCGAGTAACGTTTCTGAGGAGACGACAGGATTTTCGTTTGGGATACGACTATCTCCTTTCCGTTGCACTATTCCTTCCTTATTCCATCCCTGGCTCCATCACATTGACGAATTAACACAGAAATTGCGACGCTATGGAATACTATGTGCCCTATGACTTCTCCTTCTAAATCGAGTAATGTTTCTACGGAAAGGACAGGATTTTTTTTTCAGATCCGAGTATCTCCTTTCCGATACACTATTCCTTCTTTATTGCATCCCTCGCACCCTCACATTGACGAATTAACACAGAGGTTGCGTCGCTATGAAATACTATGGGTTCTATAACTTCACTTTCTACATCGAGTAACGTTTCTATTGTAACGGCAGGATTTTCTTTTGGGATACGAGTATCTCCTTTCCGATGCGCTATTCCCTCTTTACTGCATCTCTCGCTCCCTCACATTGACGAATTAACACAGAAATTGCGTCGCTATGAAATACTATGGGTTCCATGACTTCTCCTTCTAAATCGAGTAACGTTTCTATGGAAACGACAGGATTTTCTTTTATTGTACGAGTACGTCCTTTCCGATGCACTATTAGTTCTTTACTGAATCCCTCGCTCCATCACATTGACGAATAAGCAGAGAAATTGCGTCGCCATGTAATACTATGGGTTCTATAACTTCTCCTTCTAAATCGAGTAACGTTTCCATGGAGACGACTGGATTTTCTTTTGGGATACGAGTATCTCCTTTCCGATGTACTATTCCTTCTTTATGCATCTCTCGCTCCCTCACATTGAAGAATTAACACAGAAATTGCGTCGCTATGGAATACTATGGGCTCTATGACTTCTCCTTCTAAATCGAGTAACGTTTCTATGGTAACGACAGGATTTTCGTTTGGGATACGAGTATCTCCTTTCTGATGCAATATTCCTGCTTTACTGCATCCCTCGCCACCTCACATTGACGAATTAACACAGAAATTGCGTCGTTATGAAATACTAAGTGTTATATGACGTATCCTTCTAAATCGAGTTATGTTTCTATGGAAACGACAGGATTATGTTTTGGGATACGTCTATCACCTTTCCGATGCAATATTCCTTCTTTACTGCATCCCTGGCTCCCTCACATTCACGAATTAACACAGAAATTGGGACTCCATGGAATACTATGTGTTCTATGACTTCTCCTTCTAAATCGAGTAACGTTTCTAAGCAAACGACAGGATTTTCTTATGGGATACGAGTATCTCCTTTCCGATGCACTATTCCTTCTATTTTGCATCCCTCGCTCCCTCACACTGACGAATTAACACAGAAATTGCGTCAGTATGAAATACTATGGGTTCTATGATTTCTCCTTAAAAATCGAGTTACGTTTCTATGGAAACGAAATGATTTTCTTTTTGAATACGACTATCTCCTTTCCGATGCACTATTCGTTCCTGACTCCATCCATGGCTCCATCACATTGACAAATTAACACAGAAATTGCGACGCTATGGAATACTATGTGCTCTATGACTTCTCCTTCCAAATCGAAAATCGATTCTATGGAGAGGACAGGATTTTCTTATCGGATCCGAGTATCTCCTTTCCGATGCACTATTCCTGCTCTACTGCATCCCTCGATCCCTCACATTGACGAATTGACAATGAAATTGCGTCTCTATGAAATACTATGGGTTCTATGACTTCTCCTTCTAAATCGAGTAACGTTCCAATGGAAACGACACGATTTTACTTTGAGATACGAGTATCTCCTTACCGATTTACTACTCCTACTTTACTGATTGCCTCGTTCCCTAACATTGACGAATACGCACAGAAAATGCGTCGCTATGAAATACTATGGGTTCTATGACTTCTCCTTCTAAATCGAGTAACGTTTCCATGGAGACGACTGGATTTTCCTTTGGGATACGAGTATCTCCTTTCCGATGCACTATTCCTTCTTTACTGCATCCCTCGCTCCCTCACATTGACGAATTAACACAGAAATTGCGTCGCTATGAAATACTATGGGTTCTATGACTTCTCCTTCTAAATCGAGTAACGTTTCTATGGAAACGACAGAGTTTCCATTTGGTATACTGGTATACGAGTATCTCCTTTCCGATGCACTATTCCTTCTATCCTGCATCCCTCGCTCCCTCACATTGACGAATTAACACATAAATTGCGTGTCTATGAATTACTATGTGTTCTATGACTTGTCCTTCTAAATCGAGTAACGTTCCTATGGAAACGACAGGATTTTCTTTTGGGATACGTCTATTTCCTTTCCGATGCACTAGTCCTTCTTTACTGCATCCCTGGCTCCCTCACATTCACGAATGAACGCAGAAATTGCGACTCCATGGAATATTATGTGTTCTATGACTTCTCCTTCTAAATCGAGTAACGTTTACATGGAAACGACAGGATTTTCGTTTGGGATACGAGTATCTCCTCTCCGATGCACTATTCCTTCTATCCTGCATCCCTCGCTCCCTCACATTGACGAATTAACACAGAAATTGCGTCGCTATGAATTACTATGTGTTCTATGACTTCTCCTTCTAAATCGAGTAACTTTTGTATGGAAACGACAGGATTTTCTTTTGGGATACGACTATCTCCTTTCCGATGCACTATTCCTACTTTACTGATTGCCTTGTTCCCTAACATTGACGACTAAGCACAGAAAATGCGTCGCTATGAAATACTATGGGTTCTATGTCTTCTCCTTCTAAATCGAGTAACGTTTCTATGGAACGACAGGATTTTCTTTTGGTATACGACTCTCTCCTTTCCGTTGCACTATTCCTTCCTGACTCCATCCCTGTCTCCATCACATTGACGAATTAACGCAGAAATTGCGACGCTATGGAATACTATGTGCTCTATGACTTCTCCTTCTAAATCGAATATAGATTCTATGGAAAGGACAGGATTTCCTTATCGGATCCGAGTATCTCCTTTCCGATGCACTATTCCTTCTTTATTGCATCCCTCGCACAATCACACTGACGAATTAACACAGAGATTGCGTCGCTATGAAATACTATGGGTTGTATGATTTCTCCTTGAAAATCGAGTTACGTTTCTATGGAAGCGACAGAATTTTCTTTTGGGATACGAGGATCTCCTTTCCGATGCACTATTCCTCCTCTACTGCATCCCTCGATCCCTCACATTGACGAATTAACAATGAAATTGCGTCTCTATGAAATACTATGTGTGCCGGCCGAAGTGGCCGTGCGGTTAAAGGCGCTGCAGTCTGGAACCGCAAGACCGCTACGGTCGCAGGTTCGAATCCTGCCTCGGGCATGGATGTTTGTGATGTCCTTAGGTTAGCTAGGTTTAACTAGTTCTAAGTTCTAGGGGACTAATGACCTCAGCAGTTGAGTCCCATAGTGCTCAGAGCCATTTGTACCATTTGAAATACTATGTGTTCTATGACTTCTCCTTCTAAATCGAGTAACGTTTCTATGGACACGACAGGATTTTCTTTTGGGATACGACTATCTCCTTTCCAATGCACTATTCCTTCCTTACTCGATCCCTGGCTCCATCACATTGACGAATTAACACAGGAATCGCGACGCTATGGAATACTATGTGCTCTATGACTTCTCCTTCAAAATCGAATATCGATTCAATGGAAAGGACAGGATTTTCTTATCGGATCCGAGTATCTCCTATCCGATGCACTATTCCTTCTTTATTGCATCATTCGCACCCTCACATTGACGAATTAACACAGAGATTGCGTCGCTATGAAATACTATGGGTTCTATAACTTCTCTTTCTAAATCGAGTAACGTTTCTATTGAAACAACAGGATTTTCTTTTGGGATACGAGTATCTCCTTTCCGATGCACTATTCCCTCTTTACTGCATCTCTCGCTCACTCACATTGACGAATTAACACAGAAATTGCGTCGCTATGAAATACTATGGGTTCCATGACTTCTCCTTCTAAATCGAGTAACGTTTTTCTGGAACCGACAGGATTTTCTTTTATGATACGAGTACCTCCTTTCCGATGCACTATTAGTTCTTTACTGCATCCCTCGCTCCCTCACATTGACGAATTAACACAGAAATTGCGTCGCTATGAAATACTATGGGTTCTAAGGTTTCTCCCTCTAAATCGAGTAACGTTTCTATGGTAAAGACAGGATTTTCTTTGGGGATACGAGTATCTTCTTTCCGATGCACTATTCCTTCTTTACTGCATCCCTCGCTACCTCATATTGACGAATTAACACAGAAATTGCGTCGCTATGAAATACTATGTGTTCTATGACTTGCCCTTCTAAATCGAGTAATGTTCCTATGGAAACGACAGGATTTTCTTTTGGGATACGTCTATTTCCTTTCCGATGCACTAATCCCTCTTTACTGCATCCCTGGCTCCCTCACATTCACGAATTAACGCAGAAATTGCGACTCCATGGAATACTATGTGTTCTAAGACTTCTCCTTCTAAATCGAGTAACGTTTCTAAGCAAACGACAGTATTTTCTTATGGGATACGAGTATCTCTTTCTAATGCACTATTCCCTCTTAACTGTATCCCTTGCTCCCTCACATGGACAAATTAACTCAGAAATTGCGTCGCTCTGAAATACCATTGGTTCTATGACATCTCCTTCTAAATCGAGTAACGTTTCAATGGAAACAAAAGGATTTTCTTTTGAGATACGAGTATCCCCACTCCGCTGCACTATTCCTTCTTTACTGCATCCCTCGCTCCCTCAGATTGACGAATTAACACAGATATTGCGTCGCTATGAATTACTATGGGTTCTATGACTTCTCCTTCTAAATCGAATAACGTTTCTATGGAAACGACAGGATTTTCGTTTGGGATACGAGTATCTCCTTTCCGATGCACTATTCCTTCTATCCTGCATCCCTCGCTCCCTCACATTGAAGAATTAACACTGAAATTGCGTCAGTATGAATTACTATGGGTTCTATGACTTCTCCTTTTAAAACGAGTTACGTTTCTATGGAAACGACAGGACTTTTTTTTGGGATACGACTATCTCCTTTCCTATGCACTAGTCCTTCTTTACTGCATCCCTGGCTCCCTCACATTCACGAATTAACACAGTAATTGCGACTCCATGGAATACTATGTGTTCTATGACTTCTCCTTCTAAATCGAGTAACGTCTCTAAGGAAACGAGTGGATTTTCTCATGGGATACGAGTATCTCCTTTCCGATGCACGGTTCCTTCTTTACTGCATCCCTCGCTCCTTCACATTGTTGAATTAACATAGAATTTGCGTCGCTATGAACTTCTATGGGTTCTATGGTTTCTCCTTAAAAATCGCTTAACGTTTCTATGGAAACGACAGAATTTTCTTTTGGGATAGGAGTATCTCCTTTCCGATGCACTATTCCTCCTCTACTGCATCCCTCGATCCCTCACATTGACGAACTAACACTGAAATTGCGTCGCTATGAAATACTATGTGTTCTATAACTGCTCCTTCTAAATCGAGTAACGTTTCTATTGAAACGACAGGTTATTCTTTTGGGATACGAGTAACTCCTTTCCGATGCGCTATTCCTTCTTTACTGCATCCCTCGCTCCCTCACATTGACGAATTAACATAATTTGCGTCTCTATGAAATACTATGGGATCTATGACTTCTCCTTCTAAATCGAGTAACGTTTCTATGGAAACGACAGGATTTTCTTTTGGGATACGACTATCTCCTTTCCGATGCACTATTCCTACTTTACAGATATCCTTGTTCACTAACATTGACGAATAAGCACAGAAAATGCGTCGCTATGAATTACTATGTCTTCTATGACTTCTCCTTCTATATCGAGTAACGTTTCTATGGAAACGACAGGATTCGGTTTCGCGATACAACTATCTCCTTTCCGATGCACTATTCCTTCTTTACTTCATCCCTCGCTCCTTCACATTGACGAATTAACACAGAAATTGCGTCTCTTGGAATTACTATGGGTTCTATGACTTCTCCTTCTAAATCGAGTAACGTTTCCATGGAGACGACTGGGTTTTCTTTTGGGATACGAGTATCTCCTTTCTGATGCACTATTCCTTCTTTACTGCATCCCTCGCTCCCTCACATTGACGAATTAACACAGAAATTCCGTCGCTATGAAATACTATGGGTTCTATGATTTCTCCCTCTAAATCGAGTAACGTTTCTATGCTAACGACAGGATATTCTTATGGGATACGAGTATCTCCTGTCCGCTGCACTATTCCTCCTATACTGCATCCCTCGCTACCTCAACTTGACGAATTAACACAGAAATTGCGTCGCTATGAAATACCTTGGGTTCTATGACTTCTCCTTCTAAATCGAGACACGTTTCTAAGGAAACGACAGGATTTTCTTTTGGTATACTGGTATATGAGTATCTATTTTCCGATGCACTATTCCTTCTATCCTGCATCCCTCGCTCCCTCACATTGACGAATTAACACATAAATTGCGTCGCTATGAAATACTATGTGTTCTATGACTTCTCCTTCTAATTCGAGTAACGTTCCTATGGAAACGACAGGATTTTCCTTTGGGATACGTCTATCTCCTTTCCGATGCACTAGTCCTTCGTTTCTGCATCCCTGGCTCCCTCACATTCACGATTTAACACAGAAATTGCGACTCCATGGAATACAATGTGCTCTATGACTTCTCCTTCTAAATCGAGTAACGTTTCTAAGGAAACGACAGGATTTTCTTATGGGATACGAGTCTCTCCTTTCCAATGCACTATTCCTTCTTTACTGCATCCCTCGCTCGCTCACATTGACGAATTAACACTGATATTGCGTCGCTATGAAATATTATGTGTTCTATAACTTCTCCATCTAAATCGAGTAACGTTTCTATTGAAACGACAGGTTTTTCTTTTGGGATACGAGTATCTCCTTTCCGATGCATTATTTCTTCTTTACTGCATCCCTCGCTCCCACTTATTGACGAATTAACAATGAAATTGCGTCTCTATGAAATACTGTGGATTCTATGACTTCTCCTTCTAAATCGAGTAACGCTTCCATGGAAACGACAGGATTTTCCTTTGAGATACGAGTACCTCCTTCCCGATGCACTATTCCTACTTTACTGCATCCCTCGCTCCCTCACATTGACGAATAAACAGAGAAATTGCGTCGCCATGTAATACTATGGGTTCAATACCTTCTCCTTCTAAATCGAGTAATGTTTCTTTGGAAACGACAGGATATTCTTATGGGATACGAGTATCTCCTTGCCGATGCACTATTCCTTCTTTACTGCATCCCTCGCCCCCTCACATTGACGAATTAACACAGAAATTGCGTCGTTATGAAATATTATGCGTTATATGACGTCTCCTTCTAAATCGAGTTACATTTCTATGGAAACGACAGGATTTTCTTTTGGGATACGAGTATCTCCTTTCCGATGCACTATTCCCTCTTTACTGCACTTCTCGCTCCCGCACATTGACGAATTAACACAGAAATTGCGTCGCTATGAAATACTATGTGTTCTATGACTTCTCCTTCTAAATCGAGTAACGTTCCTATGGAAACGACAGGATTTTCTCTTGGGATACGTCTATCTCCTTTCCGATGCACTAGTCCTTCTTTACTGCATCCCTGGCTCCCTCACATTCACGAATTAACACAGAAATTGCGACTCCATGGAATATTATGTGTTCTATGACTTCTCCTTCTAAATCGAGTAACGTTTCTATCGAAAGGACAGGATTTTCTTTCCGGATTAGTGTATCTCCTTTCCGATGCACTATTCATTCTTTATTGCGTTACTCGCACCCTCACATTGACGAATTAACACTGATACTGCGTCGCTTAGATATACTATGTGTTCTATAACTTCTCCTTCTAAATCGAGTAACGTTTCTATTGAAACGACAGGTTTTTCTTTTGGGATACGAGTATCTCCTTTCCGATGCATTATTTCTTCTTTACTGCATATCTCGCTCCCTCACATTGACGAATTAACAATAAGATTGCGTCTCTATGAAATACCATGGATTCTATGACTTCTCCTTCTAAATCGAGTAACGTTTCTTTGGAAACGACAGGATTTTCCCATGAGATACGAGTACCTCCTTTCCGATGCACTGTTCCTTCCTTACTCCATCCCTGGCTCCATCACATTGACGAATTAACATAGAAATTGCGACGCTATGGAATACTATGTTCCCTATGACTTTTCCTTCTAAATCGAGTAACGTTTCTATCGAAAGGACAGGATTTTCTTTCCGGATTAGTGTATCTCCTTTCCGATGCACTATTCCTTCTTTATTGCATTACTCGCACCCTCACATTAACGAATTAACACAGAGGTTGCGTCGCGATGAAATACTATGGGTTCTATAATTTATCTTTCTAAATCGAGTAACGTTTCTGTGGAAACGACAGGATTTTCTATTATGATACGAGTACCTCCTTTCCGATGCACTATTAGTTCTTTACAGCATCCCTCGCTACCTCACATTGACGAATAAGCAGAGAAATTGCGTCGCCATGAAATACTATGTGTTCTATAATTTCTCCTTCTACATCGATTAACGTTTCTGTGGAAACGACAGGATTTTCTTTTATGATGCGAGTACCTCCTTTCCGATGCACTATTAGTTCTTTACTGCATCCCTCGGTCCCTCACATTGACGAATAAGCAGAGAAATTGCGTCGCCATGAAATACTATGGGTTCTATAACTTCTCCATCTAAATCGAGTAACGTTTCTATGGTAACGACAGGATTTTCTTTTGGGATACGAGTACCTCTTTTCCGATGCACTATTCCTTCTTTACTGCATCCCTCGCTACCTCATATTGACGAATTAACACAGAAATTCCGTCGCTATGAAATACTATGGGTTCTATGACTTCTCCTTTTAAATCGAGTAACGTTTCTATGGAAACGACAGGATTTTCTTTTGGTATACGAGTCTCTCCTTTCCGTTGCACTATTCCTTCTACACTGAATCCCTCGCTTCCTCACATTGACGAATTAACACAGAAATTGCTTCGCTATGAATTACTTGGGGTTCCATGACCTCTCCTTCTAAATCGAGTAACGTTTCTATGGAAACGACAGGAATTTCTTTTGGGACACGAGCATCTCCCTTCCGATGAACTATTCCTTCTTTACTGCATCCCTGGCTCCCTCACATTGACGAATTAATACAAATATTGCGACTCTATGGAATACTATGTCTTCTATGACTTCTCCATCTAAATCGAGTAGCGTTTGTATGGAAACCACAGGATTTTCTTATGGGATACGAGTCTCTCCTTTCCGATGCACAATTCCTTCTTTACTGCATTCCTCGCTCCCTCACATTGACGAATTAACACTGTATTTGCGACGTTATGATACACTATGGGTTATATGACGTCTCCTTCTAAATCGAGTTACGTTTCTATGGAAACGAGAGGATTTTCTTTTGGGATACGTCTATCTCCTTTCCGATGCACTATTCCTTCTTTATTGCATCCCTCGCACTCTCACATTGACGAATTAACCCTGAAATTGGGTCGAAATGAAATACTTTGGGTTCTATAACTTCTCTTTCTAAATCGAGTTACGTTATTATTGAAACGACAGGATTTTCTTATGGGATACGGGTATCTACTATCCGATGCACTATTTCTTCTTTACTGCATCCCTCGCTCCCTCATATTGACTAATTAACACAGAAATTGCGTCGCTATGATATACTATGGGTTCTACGACTTCTCCTTCTAAATGGAGTAACGTTTCAATGGAAACGACTGGATTTTCTTTTGGGATACGAGTATCTCCTTTCGGATGCACTATTCCCTCTTTACTGCATCTCTCGCTCCCGCACATTGACGAATTAACACAGAAATTGTTTCGCTATGAAATATTATGGTTTCTATGACTACTCCTTCTAAATCTAGTAACGTTTCTATGGAAACTACAGGATTTTCCTTTGAGATACGTGTATCTCCTTTCCGATGCACTATTCCTACTTTACTGCATCCCTCGTTCCCTAACATTGAAGAATGAGCTCAGAAATTGAGTCGCTATGAAATCTGATGGATTCTGTGACTTCTCCTTCTAAATCGAGTTACGTTTCTATGGAAACGAAAGAATTTTCGTTTGGGAAACGACTATCTCCTTTCCGATGCGCTATTCCATCCTTACTCCATCCCTGGCTCCATCACATTGACGAATTAACACAGAAGTTGCGACGCTATGGAATACTATGTGCTCTATGACTTCTCCTTCTAAATCGAGTAACGTTTCTGTGGAACGACAGGATTATCTTATGGGATACGAGTATCTCCTTGTTGATAAACTATTCCTTCTTTACTGCATCCCTCGCTCCCTCACATTGACGAATTAACACTGAGGTTGCGTCGCTATGAAATACTATATGTTCTATAACTTCTCTCTCTAAATCGAGTAACGTTTCTATTGAAACGACAGGATTTTCTTTTGGGATACGAGTATCTCCTTTCCGATGCCCTATTCCGTATTTACTGCATCTCTCGCTCCCTCACTATGACGAATTAACTTAGAAATTGCGTCGCTATGAAATACTATGGGTTCCATGACTTCTCCTTCTAAATCGAGTAACGTTTCTGTGGAAACGACAGGATTTTCTATTATGATGCGAGTACCTCCTTTCCGATGCACTATTAGTTCTTTACTGCATCCCTCGCTCCCTCACATTGACGAATAAGCAGAGAAATTCCGTCGCCATGAAATACTATGGGTTCTACAACTTCTCCATCTAAATCGAGTAGCGTTTCTATGGAAACGACAGGATTTTCTTTTGGTATACGAGTATCTCCTTTCCGTTGCACTATTCCTTCTTTAGTGCACCCCCCGCTCCCTCACAATGACGAATAAGCAGAGAAATTGCGTCGCCATGAAATACTATGGGTTCGGACTTCTCCTTCTAAATCGAGTAACGTTTCTATGGAAACGACAGGATTTTCTTTTGGTATAAGGGTATCTCTTTTCCGATGCACTATTCCTTCTTTACTGCATCCCTCGCTCCCTCACATTGACGAATAAACACAGATATTTCGTCGCTATGAAATACTACGGGTTCCACGACTTCTCCTTCTAAATCGAGTAACGTTTCTATGGAAACGACAGGATTTTCTATTGGGATACGAGTATCTCCTTTCCAATGCACTATTCCTTCTTTACTGCATCCCTGGCACCCTAACATTGACGAATTAACACAGATTTGCGACTCTATGGAATACTATGTGCTCTATGACTTCTCCTTCCAAATCGAGTAACGTTTCTGTGGAAACGACAGGATTTTCCAATGGAATACGAGTATCTCCTTGTTGATAAACTATTCCTTCTTTACTGCATCCCTCGCTCCCTCACATTGACGAATAAACACAGATATTTCGTCGCTATGATATACTACGGGTTCCACGACTTCTCCTTCTAAATCGAGTAACGTTTCTATGGAAACGACAGGATTTTCTATTGGGATACGAGTATCTCCTTTCCGATGCACTATTCCTTCTTTACTGCATCCCTCGCTCCCTCACAGTGACGAATTAACACAGAAATTGCATCGCTATGAAAAACTATGGGTTCTATGACTTCTCCTTCAAAATCGAGTAACGTTTCTATGGAAACGACAGGATCTTCTTATGTCATACGACTATCTCCTTTCCGATGCACTATTCCTCCTTTACTGCATCCCTCGATCCCTCACATTGACGAATTAACACAGAAGTTGCGTCGCTATGAAATACTATGGGTTCTATGACTTCTCCTTCTGAATCGAGTAACGTTTCTATTGAAACGACAGGTTTCTCTTTTGGGATACGAGTATCTCCTTTCCGATGCACTATTACTTCTTTACTGCATCCCTCGCTCCCTCACATTGACGAATAAGCACAGAAATTGCGTCGCCATCTAATACTATGGGTTCTATAACATCTCCTTCTAAATCGAGTAACGTTTCTTTGGAAACGACAGGATTATCTTATGGGATTCGAGTATCTCCTTGCCGATGCACTATTCCTTCTTCACTGCATCCCTCGCTCCCTCACATTGACGAATTAACACAGAAATTGCGACGCTATGGAATACTATGTGCTCTATGACTTCTCCTTCAAAATCGAATATCGATTCAATGGAAAGGACAGGATTTTCTTATCGGATCCGAGTATCTCCTATCCGATGCACTATTCCTTCTATTGCATCCCTCGCACCCTCACATTGACGAATTAACACAGAGATTGCGTCGCTATGAAATACTATGGGTTCTATAACTTCACTTTCTAAATCGAGTAACGTTTCTATTGAAACAACAGGATTTTCTTTTGGGATACGAGTATCTCCTTTCCGATGTACTATTCATTCTATTTTGCATCCCTCACTCCCTCACATTGACGAATTAACACAGAAATTGCGTCAGTATGAAATACTATGTGTTCTATGACTTCCCCTTTTAAAACGAGTTACGTTTCTATGGAAACGACAGGATTTTCTTTTGGGATACGTCTATCCCCTTTCCTATGCACTAGACCTTCTTTACCCCATCCCTCGCTCAATCACATTGTTGAATTAACATTGAATTTGTGTCGCTATGAAATACTATGGGTTCTATGATTTCTCCTTAAAAATCGAGTTACGTTTCTATAGAAACGACTGAATTTTCTTTTGGGATGCGAGTATCTCCTTTCCGATGCACTATACCTTCTTTACTGCATCCCTCGCTCCCTCACATTGACGAATTAACAATGAAATTGCATCTCTATGAAATACTGTGGGTTCTATGACTTCTCCTTCTATATCGAGTAACGTTTCTATGGAAACGACATGATTTTCTTTTGGAAAACGTCTATTTCCTTTCCGATGCACTAGTCCTTCTTTACTGCATCCCTGGCTCCCTCACATTCACGAATTAACGCAGAAATTGCGACTCCATGCAATACTGTGTGTTCTAAGACTTCTCCTTCTAAATCGAGTAACGTTTCTAAGCAAACGACAGGATTTTCTTATGGGATACGAGTATCTCTTTCCGATGCACTATTCCCTCTTAATTGTATCCCTTGCTCCCTCACATGGACAAATTAACTCAGAAATTGCGTCGCTCTGAAATACCATTGGTTCTATGACATCTCCTTCTAAATCGAGTAACGTTTCAATGGAAACAAAAGGATTTTCTTTTGAGATACGAGTATCCCCACTACGCTGCACTATTCCTTCTTTACTGCATCCCTCGCTCCCTCAGATTGACGAATTAACACAGATATTGCGTCGCTATGAAATACTACGGGTTCTATGACTTCTCCTTCTAAATAGAGTAACGTTTACGTGGAAACGACAGGATTTTCGTTTGGCATACGAGTATCTCCTCTCCGTTGCACTATTCCTTCTATCCTGCATCTTTCGCTCCCTCACATTGACGAATTAACACAGAAATTGCGTCGCTATGAATTACTATGTGTTCTATGACTTCTCCTTCTAAATCGAATAACGTTTCTATGGAAACGACAGGATTTTCGTTTGGGATACGAGTATCTCCTTTCCGATGCACTATTCCTTCTATCCTGCATCCCTCGCTCCCTCACATTGAAGAATTAACAATGAAATTGCGTCAGTATGAATTACTATGGGTTCTATGACTTCTCCTTTTAAAACGAGTTACGTTTCTATGGAAACGACAGGACTTTTTTTTTTGAGATACGACTATCTCCTTTCCTATGCACTAGTCCTTCTTTACTGCATCCCTGGCTCCCTCACATTCACGAATTAACACAGTAATTGCGACTCCATGGAATACTATGTGATCTATGACTTCTCCTTCTAAATCGAGTAACGTCTCTAAGGAAACGACTCGATTTTCTCATGGGATACGAGTATCTCCTTTCCGATGCACGATTCCTTCTTTACTGCATCCCTCGCTCTTTCACATTGTTGAATTAACATAGAATTTGCGTCGCTATGAAATTCTATGGGTTCTATGGTTTCTCCTTAAAAATCGAGTTACGTTTCTATGGAAACGACAGAATTTTCTTTTGGGATAGGAGTATCTCCTTTCCGATGCACTATTCCTCCTCTACTGCATCCCTCGATCCCTCACATTGACGAACTAACACTGAAATTGCGTCGCTATGAAATACTATGTGTTCCATAACTGCTCCTTCGAAATCGAGTAACGTTTCTATTGAAACGACAGGTTATTCTTTTGGGATACGAGTATCTCCTTTCCGATGCACTATTCCTTCTTTACTGCATCCCTCGCTCCCTCACATTGACGAATTAACACCGAAATTCCGTCGCCATGAAATACTATGGGTTCTATGATTTCTCCCTCCAAATGGAGTAACGTTTCTATGCTAACGACAGGATATTCTTTTGGGATACGAGTATCTCCTTTCCGCTGCACTATTCCTCCTATACTGCTCCCTCGCTACCTCACATTGACGAATTAACACAGAAATTGCGTCGCTATGAAATACCTTGGGTTCTATGATTTCTCCTTCTAAATCGAGAAACGTTTCTAAGGAAACGACAGGATTTTCTTTTGGTATACTGGTATACGAGTATCTATTTTCCGATGCACTATTCCTTCTATCCTGCATCCCTCGCTCCCTCACAATGACGAATTAACACATAAATTGCGTCGCTATGAAATACTATGTGTTCTATGACTTCTCCTTCTAATTCGAGTAACGTTCCTATGGAAACGACAGGATTTTCCTTTGGGATACGTCTATCTCCTTTCCGATGCACTAGTCCTTCGTTTCTGCATCCCTGGCTCCCTCACATTCACGAATTAACACAGAAATTGCGACTCCATGGAATACAATGTGCTCTATGACTTCTCCTTCTAAATCGAGTAACGTTTCTAAGGAAACCACAGGATTTTCTTATGGGATACGAGTCTCTCCTTTCCGATGCACTATTCCTTTTTTACTGCATCCCTCGCTCGCTCACATTGACGAATTAACACTGATATTGCGTCGCTATGAAATATTATGTGTTCTATAACTTCTCCTTCTAAATCGAGTAACGTTTCTATTGAAACGACAGGTTTTTCTTTTGGGATACGAGTATATCCTTTCCGATGCATCATTTCTTCTTTACTGCATCCCTCGCTCCCTCATATTGACTAATTAACACAGAAATTGTGTCGCTATGAATTACTATGGTTTCTATGATTTCTCCTTCAAAATCGAGTTATGTTTCTACGGAAACGACAGGATTTTCATAGCGCTATGATAAACTAAGGGTTCTACGACTTTTCCTACTAAATCGAGTAACGTTTCAATGGAAACGACAGGATTTTCTTTTGGGATACGAGTATCTCCTTTCCGATGCACTAGTCCTTCTTTACTGCATCCCTGGCTCCCTCACATTCACGAATTACCACAGAAATTGCGACTCCATGTAATATTATGTGTTCTATAATTTCTCCTTCTACATCGATTAACGTTTCTGTGGAAACGACAGGATTTACTTTTATGATGCGAGTACCTCCTTTCCGATGCACTATTAGTTCTTTACTGCATCCGTCGCTCCCTCACATTGACGAATAAGCAGAGAAATTGCGTCGCCATGAAATACTATGGGTTCTATAATTTCTCTTTCTAAATCGAGTAACGTTTCTATGGAAACGACAGGATTTTCTTTTGGGACACGAGCATCTCCCTTCCGATGAACTATTCCTTCTTTACTGCATCCCTGGCTCCCTCACATTGACGAATTAATACAGATATTGCGACTCTATGGAATACTATGTCTTCTATGACTTCTCCATCTAAATCGAGTAGCGTTTCTATGGAAACGATAGGATTTTCTTATGGGATACGAGTCTCTCCTTTCCGATGCACAATTCCTTCTTTACTGCATTCCTCGCTCCCTCACATTGACGAATTAACACTGAAATTGCGACGTTATGAAATACTATGGGTTATATGACGTCTCCTTCTAAATCGAGTTACGTTTCTATGGAAACGAGAGGATTTTCTTTTGGGATACGTCTATCTCCTTTCCGATGCACTATTCCTTCTTTATTGCATCCCTCGCACTCTCACATTGACGAATTAACCCAGAAATTGGGTCGAAATGAAATACTTTGGGTTTTATAACTTCTCTTTCTAAATCGAGTTACGTTATTATTGAAACGACAGGATTTTCTTATGGGATACGAGTATCTCCTTTCCGATGCCCTATTCCGTATTTACTGCATCTCTCGCTCCCTCACAATGACGAATTAACTTAGAAATTGCGTCGCTATGAAATACTATGGGTTCCATGACTTCTCCTTCTAAATCGAGTAACGTTTCTGTGGAAACGACAGGATTTTCTATTATGATGCGAGTACCTCCTTTCCGATGCACTATTAGTTCTTTACTGCATCCCTCGCTCCCTCACATTGACGAATAAGCAGAGAAATTGCGTCGCCATGAAATACTATGGGTTCTACAACTTCTCCATCTAAATCGAGTAGCGTTTCTATGGTAACGACAGGATTTTCTTTTGGGATACGAGTATCTCCTTTCCGATGCCCTATTCCGTATTTACTGCATCTCTCGCTCCCTCACAATGACGAATTAACTTAGAAATTGCGTCGCTATGAAATACTATGGGTTATATGACTTCTCCTTCTAAATCGAGTAACGTTTCTAAGGAAACCACAGGATTTTCTTATGGGATACGAGTCTCTCCTTTCCGATGCACTATTCCTTTTTTACTGCATCCCTCGCTCGCTCACATTGACGAATTAACACTGATATTGCGTCGCTATGAAATATTATGTGTTCTATAACTTCTCCTTCTAAATCGAGTAACGTTTCTATTGAAACGACAGGTTTTTCTTTTGGGATACGAGTATATCCTTTCCGATGCATCATTTCTTCTTTACTGCATCCCTCGCTCCCTCATATTGACTAATTAACACAGAAATTGTGTCGCTATGAATTACTATGGTTTCTATGATTTCTCCTTCAAAATCGAGTTATGTTTCTACGGAAACGACAGGATATTCATAGCGCTATGATAAACTATGGGTTCTACGACTTTTCCTACTAAATCGAGTAACGTTTCAATGGAAACGACAGGATTTTCTTTTGGGATACGAGTATCTCCTTTCCGATGCACTAGTCCTTCTTTACTGCATCCCTGGCTCCCTCACATTCACGAATTACCACAGAAATTGCGACTCCATGTAATATTATGTGTTCTATGACTTCTCCTTCTAAATCGAGTAACGTTTCTAAGGAAACGACAGAATTTTCTTATGGGATACGAGTATCTCCTTTCCGATGCACTGTTCCTTCCTTACTCCATCCCTGGCTCCATCACACTGACGAATTAACACAGAAATTGCGACGCTATGGAATACTATGTACCTATGACTTTTCCTTCCAAATCGAGTAACGTTTCTATCGAAAGGACAGGATTTTCTTTCCGGATTAGTGTATCTCCTTTCCGAAGCACTATTCCTTCTTTATTGCATTACTCGCACCCTCACAATGACGAATTGACACAGAGGTTGCGTCGAAATGAAATACTATGGGTTCTATAAATTCTCTTTCTAAATCGAGTAACGTTTCTGTGGAAACGACAGGATTTTCTATTATGATACGAGTACCTCCTTTCCGATGCACTATTAGTTCTTTACAGCATCCCTCGCTACCTCACATTGACGAATAAGCAGAGAAATTGCGTCGCCATGAAATACTAAGTGTTCTATAATTTCTCCTTCTACATCGATTAACGTTTCTGTGGAAACGACAGGATTTACTTTTATGATGCGAGTACCTCCTTTCCGATGCACTATTAGTTCTTTACTGCATCCCTCGCTCCCTCACATTGACGAATAAGCAGAGAAATTGCGTCGCCATGAAATACTATGGGTTCTATAATTTCTCTTTCTAAATCGAGTAACGTTTCTATGGAAACGACAGGATTTTCTTTTGGGACACGAGCATCTCCCTTCCGATGAACTATTCCTTCTTTACTGCATCCCTGGCTCCCTCACATTGACGAATTAATACAGATATTGCGACTCTATGGAATACTATGTCTTCTATGACTTCTCCATCTAAATCGAGTAGCGTTTCTATGGAAACGATAGGATTTTCTTATGGGATACGAGTCTCTCCTTTCCGATGCACAATTCCTTCTTTACTGCATTCCTCGCTCCCTCACATTGACGAATTAACACTGAAATTGCGACGTTATGAAATACTATGGGTTATATGACGTCTCCTTCTAAATCGAGTTACGTTTCTATGGAAACGAGAGGATTTTCTTTTGGGATACGTCTATCTCCTTTCCGATGCACTATTCCTTCTTTATTGCATCCCTCGCACTCTCACATTGACGAATTAACCCAGAAATTGGGTCGAAATGAAATACTTTGGGTTTTATAACTTCTCTTTCTAAATCGAGTTACGTTATTATTGAAACGACAGGATTTTCTTATGGGATACGAGTATCTCCTTTCCGATGCCCTATTCCGTATTTACTGCATCTCTCGCTCCCTCACAATGACGAATTAACTTAGAAATTGCGTCGCTATGAAATACTATGGGTTCCATGACTTCTCCTTCTAAATCGAGTAACGTTTCTGTGGAAACGACAGGATTTTCTATTATGATGCGAGTACCTCCTTTCCGATGCACTATTAGTTCTTTACTGCATCCCTCGCTCCCTCACATTGACGAATAAGCAGAGAAATTGCGTCGCCATGAAATACTATGGGTTCTACAACTTCTCCATCTAAATCGAGTAGCGTTTCTATGGTAACGACAGGATTTTCTTTTGGGATACGAGTATCTCCTTTCCGATGCCCTATTCCGTATTTACTGCATCTCTCGCTCCCTCACAATGACGAATTAACTTAGAAATTGCGTCGCTATGAAATACTATGGGTTATATGACTTCTCCTTCTAAATCGAGTAACGTTTCTATGGAAACGACAGGATTTTCTTTTGGTATACGAGTATCTTCTTTCCGTTGCACTATTCCTTCTTTAGTGCAACCCTCGCTCCCTCACAATGACGAATAAGCAGAGAAATTGCGTAGCCATGAAATACTATGGGTTCTGACTTCTCCTTCTAAATCGAGTAACGTTTCTATGGAAACGACAGGATTTTCCATTGGGATACGAGTATCTCCTTTTCCGATGCACTATTCCTTCTTTATTGCATCCCTCGCACTCTCACATTGACGAATTAACCCAGAAATTTGGTCGAAATGAAATACTATGGGTTCTATAACTTCTCTTTCTAAAGCGAGCTACGTTATTATTGAAACGACAGGATTTTCTTATGGGATACGAGTATCTGCTATCCGATGCACTATTTCTTCTTTACTGCATCCCTCGCTCCCTCATATTGACTAATTAACACAGAAATTGCGTCGCTATGATATACTATGCGTTCTACGACTTCCCCTTCTAAATCGAGTAACTTTTCAACGGAAACGACTGGATTTTCTTTTGGGATACGAGTATCTCCTTTCCGATTCACTATTCCCTATTTACTGCATCACTCGCTCCCGCACATTGACGAATTAACACAGAAATTGCGTCGCTATGAAATACTATGTGTTCCATGACTTCTCCTTCTAAATCGAGTAACGTTTCTATGGAAACTACAGTATTTTCTTTTATGATACGAGCACCTCCTCTCCGAGGCAATATTAGTTATTTACTGCATTCCTCGATCCCTCTCATTGACGAATAAGCAGAGTAATTGCGTCGCTATGAAATACTATGTGTTCTATAACTTCTCCTTCTAAATCGAGTAACGTTTCTATTGAAACGACAGATTTTTCTTTAGGGATACGAGTGTCACCTTTCCGATGCATTATTTCTTCTTTACTGCATCCCTCGCTCCCTCACATTGACGAATTAACAATGAAATTGCGTCTCTATGAAATACTGTGGATTCTATGACTTCTCCTTCTAAATCGAGTAACGTTTCTATGGAAACGACAGGATGTTCCTTTGAGATACGAGTATCTCCTTTCCGATGCACTATTCCTACTTTACTGCATCCCTGGCTCTCTCACATTCCCGAATTAACACAGAAATTGCGACTCCAGGGAATACTATGTGTTCTATGACTTCTCCTTCTAAATCGAGTTACGTTTGTATGGAAACGAGAGGATTTTCTTTTGGGATGCGTCTATCTCCTTTCCGATGCACTATTAGTTCTTTATTGCATCCCTCGCACTCTCACATTGACGAAATAACCCAGAGAATGCGTCGAAATGAAATAATATGGGTTCTATAACTTCTCTCTCTAAATCGAGTTACGTTTCTATTGCAACGACAGGATTTTCGTTTGGGATACGAGTTTCTCCTTTCCGATGCACTATTTCTTCTTTACTGCATCCCTCGCTCCCTCATATTGACTAATTAACACAGAAATTGCGTCCCTATGATAAACTATGGGTTCTATGACTTCTCCTACTAAATCGAGTAACGTTTCAATGGAAACGACAAGATTTTCTTTTGGGATACGAGTATTTCCTTTCCGATGCACTGTTCCCTCTTTACTGCACCTCTCGCTCCCGCACATTGACGAATTAACACAGAAATTGTGTCGCTATGAATTACTATGGGTTCTATCACTTCTCCTTCTAAATCGAGTAACGTTTCTACGGAAACGACAGGATTTACTTTTCGGTATAAGAGTATCTCCTTTCCGATGCACTATTCCTTCTTTACTGCATCCCTCGCTCTTTCACATTGACGAATTAACACAGAAATTGCGTCGCTATGAAATACTATGTGTTCTATGACTTCTCCTTCTAAATCGAGTAACGTTCCTATGTGAACGACAGGATTTTCTCTTGGGATACGTCTATCTCCTTTCCGATGCACTAGTCCTTCTTTACTGCATCCCTGGCTCCCTCACATTCACGAATTAACACAGAAATTGCGACTCCATGGAATATTATCTGTTCTATGACTTCTCCTTCTAAATCGAGTAACGTTTCTAAGGAAACGACATAATTTTCTTATGCGATACGAGTATCTCCTTTCCGATGCACTTTTCCTTCATTACTGCATCACTCGCTCCCTCACATTGTCGAATTAACACAGAAATTGTGTCGCTATGAATTACTAAGGGTTCAATGATTTCTCCTTCAAAATCGAGTTACGTTTCTATGGAAACGACAGGATTTTCTTTTGGGATACGAGTATCTCCTTTCCGATGCACTATTCCTACTCTACTGCATCCCTCGCTCCCTCACATTGACGAATTAACACTGATACTGCGTCGCTATGATATACTATTTGTTCTATAACTTCTCCTTCTAAATCGAGTAACGTTTCTATTGAAACGACAGGTTTTTCTTTTGGGATACGAGTATCTCCTTTCCGATGCATTATTTCTTCTTTACTGCATCCCTCGCTCCCTCACATTGACGAATTAACAATGAGATAGCGTCTCTATGAAAAACCATAAATTCTATGACTTCTCCTTCTAAATCGAGTAACGTTTCTATGGTAACGAAAGGATTTTCTTTTGGGTTACGAGTATCTCTTTTCCGTTGCACTATTCCTTCTTTACTGCATCCGTCGCTCCCTCACATTGACGAATTAACACAGAAATTGCTTCGCGATGAAATACAAGGGGTTCCATGACTTCTCCTTCTAAATCGAGTAACGTTTCTATGGAAACGACAGGATTTTCTTTTGGGATACGAGTATCTCCTTTCCGATGAACTATTCCTACTTTACTGCATCCCTGGCTCTCTCACATTCCCGAATTAACACAGAAATTGCGACTCCATGGAATACTATGTGTTCTATGACTTCTCCATCTAAATCGAGTAACGTTTCTATGGAAACGACAGGATTTTCTTATGGGATACGAGTGTCTCCTTTCCGATGAACAATTCCTTCTTTACTGCATTCCTCGCTCCCTCACATTGACGAATTAACACAGAAATTGCGTCGCTATGAAATACTATGGGTTCTATGACTTCTCCATCTAAATCGAGTAATGTTTCTATCGAAACGACAGGATTTTCTTTTGGTATTCGAGTATCTCCTTGCCGAAGCACTATTCCTTCTTTACTGCATTCCTCGTTCCCTCACATTGACGAATTAACACAGAAATTGCGACGTTATGAAATACTATGGGTTATATGACGTCTCCTTCTAATCGAGTTACGTTTCTATGGAAACGAGAGGATTTTCTTTTGGGATACGACTATCTCCTTTCCCATGCACTATTCCTTCTTTATTGCATCCCTCGCACTCTCACATTGACGAATTAACCCAGAAATTGGGTCGAAATGAAATACTATGGGTTCTATATCTTCTCTTTCTAAATCGAGTTACGTTATTATTGAAACGACAGGATTTTCTTATGGGATACGAGTATCTGCTATCCGATGCACTATTTCTGCTTTACTGCATCCCTCGCTCCCTCATATTGACTAATTAACACAGAAATTGCGTCGCTATGATATACTATGCGTTCTACGACTTCTCCTTCTAAATCGAGTAACGTTTTAATGGAAACGACTGGATTTTCTTTTGGGATACGAGTATCTCCTTTCCGACGCACTATTCCTTCTTTACTGCATCCCTCGCTCCCACACATTGACAAATTAACACAGAAATTGCGTCGCAATGAAATACTATGAGTTCTATGACTTCTCCTTATAAAATGAGTAACGTTTCTATGGAAACGACTGGATTTTCTTTTGGTATACGAGTATCTCCTTGCCGAAGCACTATTCCTTCTTTACTGCATCCCTCGCTCCCTCACATTGACGAATTAACACTGATATTGCGTCGCTATGAAATACTATGTGTTCTATAACTTCTCATTCTAAATCGAGTAACGTTTCTATTGAAACGACAGGTTTTTCTTTAGGGATACGAGTATCTCCTTTCCGATGCATTATTTCTCCTTTACAGCATCCCTAGCTCCCTCACATTGGCGAATTAACAATGAAATTGACTCTATGAAATACAATGGATTCTATGACTTCTCCTTCTAAATCGAGTAACGTTTCTATGGAAACGACAGGATTTTCTTATGGGATACGAGTATCTCCTTGTTGATAAACTACTCCTTCTTTACTGCATCCCTCGCTCCCTCATATTGACGAATTAACACAGAAATTGCATCGCTATGAAATACTATGGGTTCTATGACATCTCCTTCAAAATCAAGTAACGTTTCTTTGGAAACGACAGGATGTTCTTTTGTGATACGACTATCTCCTTTCCGATTCACTATTCCTTCTTCACTGCATCCCTCGATCCCTCACATTGACGAATTAACACAGAAGTTGCGTCGCTATGAAATACTATGGGCTCTATGATTTCTCCTTCTAAATCGAGTGACCTTTCTATGCAAACGACAGGATATATTTTTGGGATACGAGTATCATCTTGCCGATGCACTATTCCTACTTTACAGCATCCCTCGTCCCTCACATTGACGAATTAACTCAGAAAGAGCGTCGCTATGAAATACTATGGGTTCTATGACTTCTCCTTGTAAATCGAGTAACTTTTCTATGGAAACGACAGGATTTTCTTTTGGGATACGAGTATCTCCTTTCCGATGCACTATTCCTTCTTTACTGCATTCCTCGCTCCCTCACATTGACGAATTAACACAGAAATAGCGACGCTACGGAATACTATCTGTTCTGTGACTTCTCCCTCTAAATCGAGTAACGTTTCTATGGAAACGACAGGATTTTCTTTTGGGATCCGAGTATCTCCTTTCCGACGCACTATTCCTTCTTTACTGCATCCCTCGCTCCCACACATTGACAAATTAACACAGAAATTGCGTCGCAATGAAATACTATGAGTTCTATGACTTCTCCTTATAAAATGAGTAACGTTTCTATGGAAACGACAGGATTTTATTTTGGTATAGGAGTATCTCCTTTGCAAAGCACTATTCCTTCTCTACTGCATCCCTCGCTCCCTCACATTGACGAATTAACACAGAAATTTCGTCGCTATGAAATACTATGGGTTCTATGACTTCTCCTTCTAAATCGAGTAACGTTTCTATGGAAACGTCATGATTTTCTATTGGGATACGTGTATCTCCTTTCCGATGCGCTATTCCCTCTTAACTGCAACCCTCGTTCCCTCACATAGGCAAATTAAGACAGAAATTGCGTCGCTGTGAAACACCATTGGTTCTAAGACATCTCCTTCTAAATCGAGTAACGTTTCTAAGGAAACGACAGGATTTTCTTTTACGATACGAGTATCTCCTTTCCGATGCACTATTCCTTCTTTACTGCATCTCTCACTCCCTCAGATTGACTAATGAACACAGAAATTGCGTCGCTATGATATACTATGCGTTCTACGACTTCTCCTTCTAAATCGAGTAACGTTTCAATGGAAACGACAGGATTTTCTTTTGGGATACGAGTATCTCCTTTCCGATGCACTATTCCTTCTTTACTGCATCCCTGGCTCCCTAACATTGACGAATAAACACAGATTTGCGACTCTATGGAATACTATGTGCTCTATGACTTCTCCTTCTAAATCGAGTGACCTTTCTATGCAAACGACAGGATATATTTTTGGGATACGAGTATCATCTTTCCGATGCACTATTCCTGCTTTACTGCATCCCTCGTTCCCTCACATTGACGAATAAGCACAGAAATTGCGTCGCTATGAAATCCTAAAGGTTCTATGACTTCTCCTTCTAAATCGAGTAACGTTTCTATGGATACGACAGCATTTTCTTTTGGTATACGAGTATTTCCTTTCCGATGCACTATTCCTTCTTTACTGCATCCCTCGCACCCTCACATTGACGAATAAACACAGAAATTTCGTCGCTATGAAATACTACGCGTTCCATGACTTCTCCTTCTAAATCGAGTAACGTTTCTATGGAAACGACAGGATTTACTTTTATGATACGAGTACCTCCTTTCCGATGCAATATTAGTTCTTTACTGCATCCCTCGCTCCCTCACATTGACGAATAAGCAGAGAAATTGCGTCGCTATGAAGTACTATGGCTTTCGACTTCTCCTTCTAAATCGGGTAACGTTTCTATGGAAACGACGGGATTTTCTTTTGGTATTAGAGTATCTCTTTTCCGATGCACTATTCCTTCTTTACTGCATCCCTCGCTCCCTCACATTGACGAATAAACACAGAAATTTCGTCGCTATGAAATACTACGGGTTCCATGGCTTCTCCTTCTAAATCTAGAACGTTTCTATGGAAACGACAGGATTTTCTATTGGGATACGAGTATCTCCTTCCCGATGCACTATTCCTTCTTTACTGTATCCCTGGCTCCCTAACATTGACGAATTAACACAGATTTGCGACTCTATGGAATACTATGTGCTCTATGACTTCTCCTTCTAAATCGAGTGACGTTTCTATGGAACGACAGGATTTTCTTATGGGATACGAGTATCTCCTCCCCGATGCACTATTCCTTCTTTAATGCATCCCTCGCTCCCTCACATTGACGAATTAACACAGAAATTGCATCGCTATGAAATACTATGGGTTCTATGACTTCTCCTTCAAAATCGAGTAACGTTTCTATGGAAACGACAGGATGTTCTTTTGTGATACGACTATCTCCTTTCCGATGCACTATTCCTTCTTTACTGCATCCCTCGATCCCTCACATTCACGAATTAAAACAGATTTTGCGGAGGTATGAAATATATAAAGGCACATTTGCATGCCGAGCGTGAGTTTCCTCGGAAACGCGAGATATTAATTAAATAAATAATCAGTGACAAATAAATAAAGCCTATGGCACACAACTGCAGCGCTGTGTCGCTGATAAAACAAAAGCACAATTACGATACTCGTATGTTTGATTAAGAAAAGAGAGCTCTGGTTGAAGTGGTGCTAGAAGCACGTATTTTAGTTTATTGTCTGGTACACCGCCATATTTCATGTTATAGAAAATTACTGCGAGTTGCAACCATACTAGGCACTCGATTCTGAAAAGAATTTATATTTATAAAAGTAAGTAGGATTATGAACTGTAGGCTTATTCATTGAATATATCTGATTTAACTAACTGTGTAACTTTTTTATGTTTAGTAGACAATCACCTCTGTACGACGTTTTGGCATGGCTGGCAAATTATTGTAAAATTGAGATTTAGATTATGAGTCCGCACCTACCGCAGCAGTCTTTGGAAATGATTTAATTACGAAGTCCAATATTTTCAGTTTTATTTCACGGTCAACTACGAGTAACATTGCCTTTACGAAAAAGTCATTGTCAAGCGTCTGATACCGAATAATTAAGACCTGACGACTCATAGGAGAGACAATCATACAGATAAAATAATTAATATTTTATTTTATTTTATTTTATTAATTTTATATTGGCGACTGCGTGTCGGACTTGTTATTTTGTCATTTGTTACATTGTTCTCTTTGTTTCATGTGAAAAATCAACTTTCTGGACCTGGACTTGACTATATGAGAAATAACAAAAATCAGAAGATATTTGCCAATTATAAAATTTTGCGGGAAGGCGCAATGAAGCTTCCAGCAAAATAAGGTAAGACGCAGCATCTTTGCATTAGCAGGCTTGACCAGACGTATAATTCAGTGTATTAGCTTTTCAGTAAAATTCTGTAGTGTTTCTTTTCCGCATAACAGTTTCAGTGATAAATTTCATTCTCAGTACTTTTCCCTAAACAATAACGTTTGCAACAATACCAATACACGAGTGTACAATATGGCCGACTTCTGTACGATATCATGTAACATGGCTAGCAGCCATTACCAATAATCTCAAATTCAGTTTATATTTTTAAATTAACAGACAGCCATTGTTGCTACGACCGATTCATGCTCAACTGCATTTTATTTTAAAATCAGTGTCAAATATTTTCTTGAAACATATATCACGTGTGGCATGGTAATAACTAGAAAACAATACGCAAAAATGGAACAGCAAAGACATACTATTCAGACGCAATCCGACTCGGACGAGAGACAAATGTTAGAAAATGACTTTACGACAGCAACCAGTAGTGACGATTCATCAAACATTGACGCAAGTGTTGACGAAAATTTTGACAATAGGCCTTCCACCACAAAAATTTCAAAGTCTCAATCAGAGCCCATGTTAATGCATGACGTCACGTCTAATGACGCGGCGGGGGCAGAGACCTTGCAAACGGTAAACATTGCCGACATGTTACAAATGCTAATGAAACAAAACGCAGAAAATATGGCAACCTTACAGACGCAAAATGAACAGTTAAAGACACAAAATGACGGAATCAAATCTGATCTCATAGCACTCAAGACAGGTAATGACACTTTATGTAAGCGTGTGGAACTTATAGACGCCACACTGACCAAACAGATGACCGAACTCAGTACTACATTTTCCCAGCTTAATACGAGACAAGAAAAGACTACAACTGACGTAGCACTTTTACAGACACAAGTAAAAAACCTTAATGTCACGTGTGAAGTTCTTACTGAACAAATTCAAACATATCCTTCAGTACATGACAACCTTGAAAAACGAATTACTGACGTACAGAATAAATTTGACAATGTTGAACAACACCTGACTGACACCTTACAATCTGATGCCACAGCTCATTTTCAAAATATTAATAAAGAATTTCATGATTGGGTAGTCAACAAAGACAAACATTTTGATAGATGCTTACGTGAAAATTTACCAACAATTGTGCACGACTCCGTAGTGCAATACATTACTAATAACAAACAGCTGATCAGTGACGCAGTACAATCCGTCACTGCACCCATGAGACAATTCACCGATCGACCACAGTCTGAATGTAACGAAAATATCAGTCAAAATGCACAGTTCAGGAACCAATATACATTCGAGTATGACACACACATACCGCACACGACAAACACACAAGAACAAAACACACCACGACTTTACCAACAATTGTGCACGACTCCGTAGTGCAATACATTACTAATAACAAACAGCTGATCAGTGACGCAGTACAATCCGTCACTGCACCCATGAGACAATTCACCGATCGACCACAGTCTGAATGTAACGAAAATATCAGTCAAAATGCACAGTTCAGGAACCAATATACATTCGAGTATGACACACACATACCGCACACGACAAACACACAAGAACAAAACACACCACGACTACAACACATACCACGATGTGCAAACACAAACACAAGCTATTATCATGGTAAACCACAGCAACATTATCGTAATTACTCGCCAGCTGGACATAGCAGTAATTACAGTGGGACAAATCCATATCATAATGCAAAGGAAGACGAAAGCTTAATGAAACACAGGCAATTTCAGATTTTTATCCCAGAAAAACGAACCATTCATCCGGTGATTTTTCTCAAATCTTTTAGTAACGCATTTCCACGCACTTGGAGTGACCGGAAAAAGATTTCATATATTGTCGGTTACATCCAAGGCGATGCAGCTGTCTGGGCATACAGTCAAGCTGACGTATGTACCACGTACAGTGAGTTTGAGCGTGCTTTTCTGAACAAATTCTGGTCGCAATCCGTTCAGGAGCGACTCAGAAGACAAATTTTAGAACCTGAAACTTTTAACAGTAAAAATGGTAACTTACGCAGATATTTTGAAAAATACTTGAACATGGGACACTTTTTAGACGAACCAGTCGCAACGCGAGATATACTCCGTGCGTTGAAGGCCAAATTGCCTTTCAACATTAAAGAAAAACTCCTACATATCCCGGATGACGATTCAGATTATTTTTTAACAGCTTTAGATTCGGTTGACATGTTACTTGAAGATCAGCGCTTCGCGCGGCAAAACAGCAGCCATAATGTTTACACTAGTGGTATGCAAAACATGCAGGCTTGCCAACACAATTCTGGCGCGCCCACAGTTGGATACGCGGTACAACAAAAACAGCAAACTCACATGCCGTCTCAGCACGGAAATCAAAATCAACACGCGTATTCCAATACAAACAATAGTTACAACAGTAATAAAATTTCATGCGGCAATCCATACAAAAGGCACCGCGGTAATAACTACAACGGTAACAACGGATACAAAGGTAATAACAAAAACACAAACAGAAATAGAAATAATAGTAACTACGAGCCAAGACAGCATCAAGGTTGGACTCGTAACGATCAGTACTTTCATTCAAACTCTGCTTTACCACAGCAGCCACCAGGTCAAAATTGGAGCATACCTTACGACCGACAGGTAAGTTATAATGCGCAACAGCAACAACAACCGCAAAAGTTTGGAGATCATAACAGGCAATATCCGAATGTGAATATAATAGAAATGACACCTGATGCACAACCTCAATCTGTGTCAGTACCTAGTACAAATGCTAATCCAACAAACTAGAAACAGTCACTACTTTGCCCCAGGTCGTGGCTGAAGAATCCTTGGTGGGGCGGCTTCAATGTTAATCAGTTATTTGACACCACACTTGAACAACAGAATAATGATATGCCGAGTAATTCTAAACAAAAACTACCTGTTTTATTTATAAGATACAACCACAATAACAATATATCAGATGAACTTTTACAAGACAGTACACAATGTCGTTTAAACACAAATGAAATTGTTTTAGCATCCACTACTGGTGTAGTAGGTGGGATTCCAACTACTATTATCCTAGATACAGGTGCAGCTGTGAGCGTTTTATCTTTTAATTTCTATAATAAGATGTGTGAATTGGAACCTGTGCCTGAGTTTCCTGCCCAAAACTGTAAAATAACTACTGCACTAGGTAATAAGTCATGTAGGGTTACGAAGCAAGTTTTTGTAAACGTTAAAATAGGTAATGGAACCGTACAATGGCCATTCCTGGTTGTACAAAACCTTGTGACTAATTGCATATTAGGAATAGATATTATGAGCGAGAAGGACTGCATTATAGACTTCTCCAAAGGTAAATGTATTTTAAATGATAAAAGCAGGGTAATTATTATTGATTTGGACAGGAGAACTCTAAAGCATGACAAACACTGTACAGGGTACAAGGTTCAGTTAGTACTTGACAAAGACATTTAAGACATGCAAACACACTCATCTGACGCAGAGCTAATGGACTTGAAAACATTGCTTGATCATAAGATAAGTGAAGCTACAGCTCTCAGTGTACATGAACGTATAAAACTACAGGAAGTGTTATCCAAATATTTACAAGTTTTTACCAAACGATTAGGTGTTATCAACACGTATGTGTACAAGATTGAAGTTAAGCCTCACAAGATCTTCTACCATAAGACATATAACGTACCGTTATCTCAACGACCTGCTGTGTGGCAAGAATTAAAACAAATGTTAGACTGGAAGGTCATTGAACCATCCACCTCACCTTACTGTAGTCCTCTACTTGTTGTCAAAAAATCAAATGGAAGCATTAGGTTAGTGTTAGACGCACGAGCTATTAATGAAATAATTTTACCGGTTCACACAAAACCTGAAAATTTAGAAGAGCAATTACAGAAATTTCTAGATGCAAAATATTTTTCCACAATAGATCTCGCTAATTCGTTTTGGCACGTGGGTATCACTCCTGATTCACGGAAATATACTGCATTTATGTTCGGGGGGCGAACCTATCAGTTTTGTGTTCTACCCTTCGGACTGAATGTCAGCTCTGGGGTATTCTTTACAGCCCTGGATACCGTGCTTGGCGACGATTTAGTTGAGACAGTTACACACTATGTAGATGATATACTGATAGCTACACAATCCTGGAATGAACACGTTGACACACTTCAAAGAATTTTAGAAAAATTTGCACAAGCTGGAGTCACAGCCAATCTTAGAAAATCAAAGTTTGGTTGCAGTGAGATAAAGTATTTAGGACATATCATTAATTCACAGGGCATACGTCCGGATCCCAGTAAATTAGATGCTATCAGAAACTTTCCTAGCCCTCGAACTAAAAAGCAGTTAAAATCATTCCTTGGGCTATGTTCATTTTTCAGACTTTTTTTGCCACAACCATTTTTGAACAGTAAACATCTGCTAAATCTACTCAGAAAGAATCAAGTTTGGATCTGGTCGGAACAGTGCCAGAATGACTTTAATACAATTAAACATGCTTTAGTGAATGCTAACATATTGAGCCATCCAGATTTCAATTTAGATTTTTGTATGACTTGTGACGCTTCACGTACTGGCTTGGGCTGTTGCTTATTTCAAGTTGTAAAGAATAAAGAAAAGGAACAGATAAGAATTATTGGGTTTGCGAGTCGCACTCTAACTGAATGTGAGCGTACATACTCCAATACTGAGTTAGAAACACTTTCCATAGTATGGGCATTCAAGAAATTCAATTATTATTTATTTGGAAAACATACAGTAATTTACACCGATCACCAGGCCCTGACATTTTTGTTAACTTGTAAACTTGTACATCCTAGACTATCACGATGGGCACTTACACTTCAGAACTACTCTTTTGAAATTAAGTACATAAGAGGTAAGGACAACACCATTGCAGACACTTTGTCTAGACTTCCACAAGGTATGAATGATACCAACAGTGACTTAGAAAATATAAATGACTACAGGATTCTCTTAATGCAAGACAAGCAGTATCACCAATATTATATTGATATGTGCAGAAACATGGCTGAATTACAAAAATCTGATCCTCACTGGTATAAAATAATAACATTACTGGTAGAAAAACACAATCATCCTTTGACTAAGTATTACAAGTTACACAATGATGTGCTATTTTACCGCCGACATCCAAATGCTACTAACTGGTGTGTATGCATTCCCAGAGTCTGAACGTAATTTAATTTGGCACACACACTTAGTTTGGGGTCATTATGGGACAAAAAAGTGTTTAGCGAAGCTCAGTACATACTGTTATTTTAGCAATATGAGAAGAAAAATTTACAGGGAACTGAAAACATGTGTCATATGTCAAAAATCAAAACCTCAGAATTTATCCACAAAAACAGATTTACATTCTATTTTACCTAGTAAACCCCTGGAAATTCTGTGTACTGACATCAGTGGACCGCATCCAGCAAGCTCTGGAGGCGTCAAATATATCTTAGCTTTTTACGATATATTTTCTAAACATGTAAAACTTTATGCTTTAAAATCCGCCACTGCAAGTGCTATAATACGAAGATTCTCAAGTGATTACCTGACGCACGTGGGAAAACCTAAAGCAATTCTATCAGATAATGCAGCATACTACTCTGGGTACAAATGGAGAAATTTCTTGAAGGACAATAACATTAAAAGTATATTTATTTCGAGGTTTAGTCCACAATGTAACGCGACTGAGAGACTTTTCCGAGAATTAAATCGTTTCATGAGGACCTATATTTCATCAAAACATACTAATTGGGTGTCCTACCTAAGTCTTTTCGAAGACGTACACAATAACTTAAATATTTACGATACAAATTACACACCTAACGAGATCATGTTCAATTGCAAACAGAACGATCAGTGGATAGAACCATTACCTAAGTTGTCAGACAAAGAAATCACACCTGAACAGAAAATAAAAGAAGTATTGACTACATTGACACATCACGCACAAATACGAAACAAACATCACAGAAACATAATAAAAGGAAAACAAAAATTCGAGGTAGGAATGCTTGTACTACTTCGTACTCATCATAAATCTGTTGCACTCAAACGACGCAACGCTAAGTGGCGTCTGCTATGTGAAGGACCTTATATAATTGTTAACATACCGCACCCTGGTGCGTATCTGTTACAACATCGTAGAACTAACAAAATTATTGGGCTATACGCACACCGAGATCTTAGAGCATTTCATGCTGAATAATGTCAAAGTCATACCCATCAAAATATTGCTAAGCAACTCGAAAAACTCTGTTGCTACAACACAGATAATAAGTAGTATAGAAATTTTCATTTCAGCGTTCCAGAGTCGCAGTTGAAGTCAGAAGAACTTTTCTTTCAACGCCGCGGCTCCACCGAGAAGACTGAATATTAAAGTAAAATTTATAATTACGTAGCAGTGAATGACATATTAATTTTTCACGGAACATTTGTTATTGTAGATACCACTGACTTGGTGTGACACCGGACGAACCGACAGACGTCATCTGTGAAGCGATCTTTTACTTTGAGAAATAGATTAGACGCACATCTCTCAACACGAAAAGCATCTATCAGTAGTCAAGGCCACACAGACACTCTACACACACGCACAAAAAACGCGAGGAATCGAACATTTTCTCTCTCTTACTATTTTGAATATTTATTGAGTAGTGAAAACGCCTGGTCTTGCCTACTGATGTAATGAATGTTGTGTCTAACCTATCTTAATTTCAGATGACATCACAAAAAACATCGATAATATCCCAGCAAAACCGGTAAAGAGGATGTAAATATCTGCAATTCATGTAATCAAATGTGACACAATGTAATAACCTATAGCGATGTAATGATGATGTAAACATGTTTATGTGCAACTGTATTATGTTTATGCTAAGAAAATATGTGACGTGTGTATGTATAATTACTTATTTTCTTTTTAACTGATGTATCATGTAAAATTTTGAATAAAACGAGTGCCAAAAAGACATTGCATAGTGAACCTCTGTTCACGGACATTAACGAACATTACTAACTCTGCAACTACGCAGAAACCTATGTGAAGGAAACGGTTAATGCCATTCATTATGCATCGTACCTATGTAAACGCGATGAACGATTTCCTTGATTAATAACTACGAACATTTAGGTGAGCTATACTCAGCAAAAAACTGAAGATGTGAAGTGCATAATTCGTGCATCGTCTAGTGACATTACTACAGTACCCAACTTCAAGATGTTAACTGGATTAAATGGACACAAAGTGCCTGTCCAGAAAACAACACGACGGGTGGAAGAATTTTGGTTGGAACTTCAGGGAATGAAATGTTCTCGAAATGTGACGGACACTCTTACCTGGACTGTCCAAGGATCGACGCCAGCTATGTGCCGTCCGAGGTTCTGCAACCAAGCTTCCACGGAATGTAAAAAACGAACTGCACGTGGACCAATTACTCGACGGGTCACGTCTGATCTGTAATAAGCAATGCTTGTACTCACAACGAACTGCATCACAACGACTATAATGGAAATAGGAAATGGACAACACGCTTATGTATTAATCACGTTGTTATACAACGATGTTACCCTGATCAAAAAAACTTTACCACGACGATACTAACCTGTAAAAAATTATTGTGCAGCAGATGAATATGAACTGTGATAACGACATGATGTGTATAGGTCAACGCACCTGAAACATATGGACATTTTTCTTTGAAGTATTTCAAAACAATACTATGTAACTAAGAACATTCAACAATCTAAGTTGTATTGTGTTATAACGAATATTGTAAATTTAAAACTAAGTTACCTGTCATAGAATGTAGTCTTCATATGTAATCTTGGTTGAATATTTTCTTTGTGCAACGACTGAGAAACGCGCGCACACGAACAATATGAACTGCAATACTGTGCCGCGTGATCTAACTGTACGACATAACGGCAGTCACACAGACGCTTCTGCGCATGCGCACACTCTATCTGCCAACATAAGAACTTTTACGGCGCACCCGCGTCATTCAAAGTTTGTATATAATGTGTATAATGTAGGTCATGTAAATAGTTGTAGATAACTTAGATTTTCTTGTGCCTTTAGGTGAATTGCTCGCCTGCAGGTGTGTCCTTTCGCCTCGCAATTCAGGGGGCAATATAAAGGCACATTTGCATGCCGAGCGTGAGTTTCCTCGGAAACGCGAGATATTAATTAAATAAATAATCAGTGACAAATAAATAAAGCCTATGGCACACAACTGCAGCGCTGTGTCGCTGATAAAACAAAAGCACAATTACGTTACTCGTATGTTTGATTAAGAAAAGAGAGCTCTGGTTGAAGTGGTGCGAGAAGCACGTATTTTAGTTTATTGTCTGGCACACCGCCATATTTCATGTTATAGAAAATTACTGCGAGTTGCAACCATACTAGGCACTCGATTCTGAAAAGAATTTATATTTATAAAAGTAAGTAGGATTATGAACTGTAGGCTTATTCATTGAATATACCTGATTTAACTAACTGTGTAACTTTTTTATGTTTAGTAGACAATCACCTCTGTACGACGTTTTGGCATGGCTGGCAAATTATTGTAAAATTGAGATTTAGATTATGAGTCCGCACCTACTGCAGCAGTCTTTGGAAACGATTTAATTACGAAGTCCGATATTTTCAGTTTTATTTCACGGTCAACTACGAGTAACATTGCCTTTACGAAAAAGCCATTGTCAAGCGTCTGATACCGAATAATTAAGACCTGACGACTCATAGGAGAGACAATCATACAGATAAAATAATTAATATTTAATTTTATTTTATTTTATTAATTTTATAAATACTATGGGTTCTATGACTTCTCCTTCTACATCGAGTGACCTTTCTATGCAAACGACAGGATATATTTTTGGGATACGTGTTTCATCTTTCCGATGCACTATTCCTACTTTACAGCATCCCTCGTTCCCTCACATTGACGAATAAGCACAGAAATTGCGTCGCTATGATATCCTACGGGTTCTATGACTTCTCCTTCTAAATCCAGTAACGTTTCTATGGATACGACAGGATTTTCTTTTGGTATACGAGTATATCCTTTCCGATGCACTATTCCTTCTTTACTGCATCCCTCGCTCCCTCACATTGACGAATTAACTCAGAAATAGCGTCGCTATGAAATACTATGGGTGCTATGACTTCTCCTTGTAAATCGAGTAACTTTTCTATGGAAACGACAGGATTTTCTTTTGGGATACGAGTATCTCCTTTCCGATGCACTATTCCTTCTTTACTGCATCCCTCGCTCCCTCACATGGACGAATTAACACAGAAATTGCGACGCTATGGAATACTATGGGGTTCTAAGACTTCTCCTTCTAATCGAGTAATGTTCCTATGGAAACGACAGGATTTTCTTTTGGGATACGACTATCTCCTTTCCGACGCACTATTCCTTCTTTACTGCATCCCTCACTCCCTCACATTGACGAATTAACACAGAAATTGCGTCGCAATGAAATACTATGAGTTCTATGACTTCTCCTTCTAAAATGAGTAACGTTTCTATGGAAACGACAGGATTTTCTTTTGGTATAGGAGTATCTCCTTTCCGAAGCACTATTCCTTCTTTACCGCATCCCTCGCTCCCTCACATTGACGAATTAATACAGAAATTGCGTCGCTATGAAATACTATGGGTTCTATGACTTCTCCTTGTAAATCGAGTAACGTTTCTATGGAAACGTCAGGATTTTCAATTGGGATACATGTATCTCCTTTCCGATGCGCTATTCCCTCTTAACTGCATCCCTCGCTCCCTCACATTGGCGAATAACCCCCCTGCGGGTACGGGGATTAGAATAGGCCCGCGGTATTCCTGCCTGTCGTAAGAGGCGACTAAAAGGAGTCCGTCCCCCTCACGGGGGTAGTTCGCGCCTGCGTCCGGAGACGGACGGTTCCACGACCTATCATCGTGGTCCTTTTGGTTTTTTCACTTCTCGTTTCTTCCTTCCTTTTGTTGGTTCCTTTCTTTGCTCTTCTCCACCTCACTGTCTTCCTTACTCTTTTCCTTGCCTTATCCTTGCCTTCTCATTGCCTTTTTCTCCTTGCCTTCTCATTGCCTTTTTCTCCTTGCCTTCTCATTGCCTTTTTCTCCTTGCCTTCTCATTGCCTTCTTCTCCTTGCCTTCTCATTGCCTTCTTCCCCTTGCTTTCTCATTGCCTTCTTCTCCTTGCCTTCTCTGGTCTCCCCCTCGGCGTTTGAGACAGTCTGTCCTCTTTCTCCCTCTCTCCTTTTTCCTCTTCTTCCTTCCTCCCTGTGCGTGCCTGAAGGCCGACCCACGCGTTCGCACGCGTAGCCGGTGACGGGGTAACGCGTAAGTCCCCGCCCTGGGTAGACATGTAAGGCACGCGCGTACCCCCTGGTAAGGGCCAGGCCCGGGGAGGGGTGATTGCCTGAGCTGATACCTTCTGACCATGCCGATTGGTCCCTCCGTCTGTTTCTCGGGAGGTGTGACCTGAGGTGTAAACATTCACCTAAGGCGGGAGTGCCCTCTGAGAGGGTCCCCACAAGGAAGGAGCGCGCCATCGGAGACGCTGGCAATCATGGGGGATTCCTCCGCAATGGATTCTACTCCACCTCTTTCGACTTCGACCCAAAAACGGAAACGTGACCAGCCAACAGTGACAAAAGTACTACCGCCTGCCCCACAGTTCCTCGTAGTTTCTCGAACTGAGGACGGAAAGGATTTTTCCTCTGTCAACCCTTTCGTTATTCAGAAGGGCGTAGATGCCATAGCCGGATCTGTCAAATCCTGTACCAGGTTGCGTAACGGCACCTTATTACTAGAAACTGAGAGTGCCTTTCAGGCACAAAAACTGCTTCGGGCCACCCTCCTGTACACGTTCCCTGTCCGGGTGGAGGCCCACCGAACTTTGAATTCGTCTCGTGGTGTGGTCTATACTGGCTCCCTCGACGGATTGACTGACGAGGAGCTTCAATCATTCCTCGCTGAGCAGGGCGTGACGGCTGTCCATAGGGTCATGAAAAAGGTCAACAATGACCTTGTACCGACCCGGACAATTTTCTTGACCTTCGATAGTGTTAAGCTGCCATCGCGCATCAAGGCGGGCTACGAGGTTATTTCTGTTCGCCCCTATATCCCGACACCTACGCGCTGCTACCAGTGTCAGCGTTTCAATCACACTCGACAGTCTTGTTCCAATGCGGCTAAATGTGTCACCTGTGGCAGGGATGCCCATGAGGGTGACTGTCCACCTCCGTCTCCTCGTTGTGTGAACTGTCAGGGTGACCATGCCGCATCCTCCCGCGACTGTCCTGTCTATAAGGAAGAACGCTGTATCCAGGAAATTCGGGTCAAAGAGAAAGTGTCCACCTCGGCTGCTCGCAAGCTATTGGCTAGTAGGAAGCCCACGCTGCTCCCAGCAGGGAAATACAGTACTGTCCTCGCCTCTCCTCGGACTACCCGGGAGGTAGCAACCCAGACATGCGATCTGACCTTCAGCACCACGGTCGTCCGTTCGGCCAGTGCTAAGATCGCGCAGTCGACGTCTCCTCTTCCTCCCATCACCCCACAGACACGAGCACCTTCCTCAGCTTCTGCTAAGACGAAGACACCGAAGTCAGATGCACGGGCCTTCAAGAAGGAACCATCCCGTGCAGACTTCCTCTGTACCTCGACCTCCCAGCCTTCGACCGGTACTTCCACTACACGTCCTTCCAAAAAGGCGCATAGGAAGCACAGTTCTCCTTCCCCGCCACGGCGCATTTCTTCTCTTGCGCCACCCAGCGGCTGCCGCCCCAGGCCGTCATCCGTTTCGCCTGGCCGCACCGCTGGTAGCCGTACATCTGGCCGTTCACTGGCGGAGGAAGCTCCCCCTCCCGGCCATCCTCCCGAGATGGCCGATGACCCTATAGACCCAATGGACGATGACTGTCCGCCTACTGATAGCGGCGGCAGTGCTCGCTCGAAGCCAGGCCCTAAGCGGCCTTCGAGGTGACCACTTCTCTCATCTTTCTTTTCTTACGATGGCACTTATTCACTGGAATATTCGCAGCATTCGCTCCAACCGAGAGGACTTGAAGTTGCTGCTCCGCTTGCACCGTCCGCTTGTCGTAGCCCTCCAGGAAACGAAGCTACGCCCATGCGATCAAATTGCCTTGGCACACTACACCTCTGTGCGTTTTGACCTACCCTCTGTGGTAGGTATCCCAGCTCATGGAGGGGTTATGTTGCTGGTCCGGGATGATATTTACTACGATCCCATCACGTTGCACACCGGCCTGCAGGTAGTTGCCATCCGCATTACTCTCCCCACTTTTATGTTTTCCTTTTGTACCGTTTACACTCCATCGTCATCTGCCGTTACCAGGGCAGACGTGATGCAACTTATTGCTCAGCTACCTGCACCATTTTTGTTAACTGGAGACTTCAATGCCCACCATCCCCTTTGGGGCTCTCCAGCATCCTGCCCGAGGGGCTCCTTGTTAGCAGACCTTTTCAACCAGCTCGATCTTGTCTGCCTCAATACTGGCGCCCCTACTTTTCTTTCGGACACATCTCACACCTATTCCCATTTAGACCTCTATATATGTACTCCCCAACTTGCACGCCGGTTTGAGTGGTATGCACTTTCTGATACATATTCGAGCGACCACTTCCCGTGTGTTATCCATCTCCTGCAGCATACCCCCTCTCCGTGCTTCTCTAATTGGACCATCTCCAAGGCAGACTGGGGGCTCTTCTCTTCCAGGGCGACCTTTCAGGATCAAACCTTTCCAAGCTGCGATCGTCAGGTCGCACACCTCACGGAAGTCATTCTCGCTGCTGCTGAATATTCCATCCCTCACCCTCCTTCTTCTCCACGTCGCGTACCGGTCCCCTGGTGGACCGCAGCATGTAGAGACGCTTTACGTGCTCGTCGACGTGCTTTACGCACTTTTAAACGCCACCCTACAGTGGCGAATTGTATCAATTATAAACGATTACGTGCTCAGTGTCGTCGTATTATCAAAGAAAGCAAGAAAGCCAGCTGGGCTGCTTTCACAAGCACCTTCAACAGTTTTACTCCTTCTTCTGTTGTCTGGGGTAGCCTGCGCCGGCTATCTGGCACTAAGGTCCACTCACCAGTTTCTGGCTTGAAGGTCGCGAATGACGTCCTTGTGGCCCCTGAGGCTGTCTCCAATGCCTTCGGCCGCTTTTTCGCAGAGGTTTCGAGCTCCGCTCATTACCACCCTGCCTTCCTCCCCCGCAAACAGGCAGAGGAGGCTAGGCCACCTAACTTCCGCTCCTCGAATTGTGAAAGTTATAATGCCCCATTCACCATGCGGGAACTCGAAAACGCACTTGGCCGATCACGGTCCTCTGCTCCAGGGCCAGATTCTATTCATATTCAGATGCTGAAGGACCTTTCTCCTGCGGGTAAAGGTTTTCTTCTTCGTACATACAATCGCATCTGGATTGAGGGACATGTTCCCGCATGCTGGCGCGAGTCTATTGTTGTCCCGATTCCTAAGCCGGGGAAGGACAAGCACTTGCCTTCCAGTTATCGACCTATCTCGCTTACCAGCTGTGTCTGTAAAGTGATGGAGCGAATGGTTAACTCTCGATTGGTTTGGCTGCTCGAGTCTCGACGCCTACTTACCAATGTACAATGTGGATTTCGTAGGCGCCGCTCTGCTGTTGACCATCTGGTTACCTTGTCGACCTTCATTATGAATAACTTCTTGCGGAAGCGCCCGACCGCGGCTGTGTTCTTTGATTTGGAGAAGGCTTACGACACCTGTTGGAAGGCGGGCATCCTCCGCACCATGCATACATGGGGCCTTCGCGGTCGCCTCCCTCTTTTTATTCGTTCCTTTTTAATGGATCGACAGTTCAGGGTACGTGTGGGTTCTGTCCTGTCTGACACCTTTCCCCAGGAGAATGGGGTGCCACAGGGCTCAGTTTTGAGCGTCGCTCTCTTCGCCATAGCGATCAATCCAATAATGGATTGCCTCCCAGCTGATGTATCAGGCTCCCTTTTCGTGGACGATTTTACCATCTATTGCAGCGCGCAGTGTACACGTGTCCTGGAGCGCTGTCTTCAGCGTTCTCTTGACCGTCTTTACTCCTGGAGTGTCGCCAATGGCTTCCGTTTTTCTGCCGAGAAGACGGTCTGTATTAACTTCTGGCGATACAAAGAGTTTCTCCCACCGTCCTTAAGACTCGGTCCCGTTGCTCTCCCAATCGTGGAGACAACAAAATTTTTAGGCCTTACATTTGACAGGAAACTTAGCTGGTCTCCACATGTGTCATATTTGGCCGCCCGTTGTACCCGTTCTTTAAATGTCCTCCGTGTTCTCAGTGGTCTGTCGTGGGGAGCGGATCGAACCGTCCTACTTCGTCTATATCGGTCGATCGTCCGCTCCAAGCTGGATTATGGGAGCTTCGTATACTCCTCTGCACGGCCATCCATCTTACGCCGCCTCAACTCCATACAACATCGGGGTTTACGACTTGCGATCGGAGCATTTTATACCAGTCCCGTAGAGAGTCTTCATGCTGACGCTGGCGAATTGCCACTCACCTACCGGCGCGATATACTGCTTTGTCGGTATGCCTGTCGGCTACTGTCAATGCCCGACCATCCGTCTTATCGTTCCTTTTTTGACGACTCTCTTGACCGTCAATACGGGTTGTATGTCTCTGCCCTGCTACCCCCTGGCGTTCGCTTTCGTCGCCTCCTTCAACACCTTACTTTTTCCCTCCCTGCAACCTTTCGAGTGGGCGAGAGCCGCACGCCACCTTGGCTCCAGGCTCAGGTCCACGTTCACCTTGACCTCAGCTCGCTCCCAAAAGAGGTCACCCCCGGTTCGGTCTACCACTCCCGTTTTTTGGAACTTCGTTCGAAGTTCATCGACATGACTTTCATTTATACAGATGGCTCTAAGACCAATGACGGGGTCGGGTGTTCCTTTATTGTCGAGGCACAAAGTTTCAAATACCGGCTCCATGGCCATTGTTCGGCCTTCACAGCTGAGCTCTTTGCCCTCTACCAGGCTGTTCTTTACATCTGCCGCCACCGACATTCTGCTTATGTCATCTGCTCAGATTCCCTGAGCGCCATCCAGAGCCTCAGTGATCCGTACCCGGTTCACCCTTTCGTACACCGGATCCAACGCTCTCTTCAGCAGCTGGTGGACGTCGGTCCTCCAGTTAGCTTTATGTGGGTTCCGGGCCATGTCGGTATCCCTGGGAACGAAGCTGCAGATGCCGCGGCCAAGGCTGCGGTCCTCCAGCCTCGAACAGCTTCTTGTTGCGTCCCTTCGTCCGATTTTAGCAGGGTGATTTGTCGGCGCATCTTATCTCTGTGGCATGCCGATTGGGCTGCACTTACCGACAACAAGCTTCGGGCCTTAAAACCTCTTCCCGTGGCTTGGACGTCCTCCTCACGCCCTTCTCGGCGGGAGGAGGTCGTTTTAGCCCGGTTAAGAATTGGACACTGCCGGTTCAGCCATCGCCATCTGCTGACGGCTGCGCCGGCGCCGTTCTGCCCATGTGGGCACTTGCTGACGGTTAGACACATTTTAATGTTCTGTCCAGATCTTAACACCCTGCGCCTCGATCTTAACCTGCCAAATACTTTCGATGCCATTTTAGCGGATGACCCACGAGCAGCTGCTCGTGTTCTTCGTTTTATCAATTTGACACACCTCGCTAAGGACATTTGATGATGCTGTTTTTTAATCCTATGCCTGTCAGTCTGTCTTTTATCGTGTTTTCCCTTTTAGTTGTTGTGGTCAACTTGTGCCTCGCGGTGCGTTCTTAGAGTAGTCAGGCCGCTAATGACCATTGAAGTTGTGCGCCCTAAAACCATAAAAAAAAAAAAAAAAAAAAAAAAAAAAAAATTGGCGAATAAGCAGAGAAATTGCGTCGCTATGAAATACTATGGGTTCTGACTTCTCCTTCTAAATCGAGTAACGTTTCTATGGAAACGACAGGATTTTCTTTTGGTATAAGAGTATCTCTTTTTCCGATGAACTATTCCTTCTTTACTGCATCCCTCGCTCCCTCACATTGACGAATTAATACAGAAATTTCGTCGCTATGAAATACTACGGGTTCCATGACTTCTCCTTCTAAATCGAGTAACGTTTCTATGGAAACGACAGGATTTTCTATTGGGATACGAGTATCTCCTTTCCGATGCACTATTCCTTATTTACTGCATCCCTGGCTCCCTAACATTGACGAATTAACACAGATTTGCGACTCTATGGAATACTATGTGCTCTATGACTTCTCCTTCTAAATCGAGTGACGTTTCTATGGAAACGACAGGATTTTCTTATGGGATACGAGTATCTCCTTGTTGATAAACTATTCCTTCTTTACTGCGTCCCTCGCTCCCTCACATTGACGAATTAACACAGAAATTGCATCGCTATGAAATACTATGAGTTCTATGACTTCTCCTTCAAAATCGAGTAACGTTTCTATGGAAACGACAGGATGTTCTTTTGTGATACGACTATCTCCTTTCCGATGCACTATTCCTTCTTTACTGCATCCCTCGATCCCTCACATTCACGAATTAAAACAGATTTTGCGTCGCTATGAAATACTATGGGTTCTATGACTTCTCCTTCTAAATCGAGTGACCTTTCTATGCAAACGACAGGATATATTTTTGGGATACGTGTTTCATCTTTCCGATGCACTATTCCTACTTTACAGCATCCCTCGTTCCCTCACATTGACGAATAAGCACAGAAATTACGTCGCTATGATATCCTATGGATTCTATGACTTCTCCTTCTAAATCCAGTAACGTTTCTATGGATACGACAGGATTTTCTTTTGGTATACGATTATCTCCTTTCCGATGCACTATTCCTTCTTTACTGCATCCCTCGCTCCCTCACATTGACGAATTAACTCAGAAATAGCGTCGCTATGAAATACTATGGGTGCTATGACTTCTCCTTGTAAATCGAGTAACTTTTCTATCGAAACGACAGGATTTTCTTTTGGGATACGAGTATCTCCTTTCCGATGCACTATTCCTTCTTTACTGCATCCCTCGCTCTCTCACATTGACGAATTAACACAGAAATTGCGTCGCTATGAAATACTATGGGTGCTATGACTTCTCCTTGTAAATCGAGTAACTTTTCTATCGAAACGACAGGATTTTCAATTGGGATACATGTATCTCCTTTCCGATGCGCTATTCCCTCTTAACTGCATCCCTCGCTCCCTCACATTGGCGAATAACCCCCCTGCGGGTACGGGGATTAGAATAGGCCCGCGGTATTCCTGCCTGTCGTAAGAGGCGACTAAAAGGAGTCCGTCCCCCTCACGGGGGTAGTTCGCGCCTGCGTCCGGAGACGGACGGTTCCACGACCTATCATCGTGGTCCTTTTGGTTTTTTCACTTCTCGTTTCTTCCTTCCTTTTGTTGGTTCCTTTCTTTGCTCTTCTCCACCTCACTGTCTTCCTTACTCTTTTCCTTGCCTTATCCTTGCCTTCTCATTGCCTTTTTCTCCTTGCCTTCTCATTGCCTTTTTCTCCTTGCCTTCTCATTGCCTTTTTCTCCTTGCCTTCTCATTGCCTTCTTCTCCTTGCCTTCTCATTGCCTTCTTCCCCTTGCTTTCTCATTGCCTTCTTCTCCTTGCCTTCTCTGGTCTCCCCCTCGGCGTTTGAGACAGTCTGTCCTCTTTCTCCCTCTCTCCTTTTTCCTCTTCTTCCTTCCTCCCTGTGCGTGCCTGAAGGCCGACCCACGCGTTCGCACGCGTAGCCGGTGACGGGGTAACGCGTAAGTCCCCGCCCTGGGTAGACATGTAAGGCACGCGCGTACCCCCTGGTAAGGGCCAGGCCCGGGGAGGGGTGATTGCCTGAGCTGATACCTTCTGACCATGCCGATTGGTCCCTCCGTCTGTTTCTCGGGAGGTGTGACCTGAGGTGTAAACATTCACCTAAGGCGGGAGTGCCCTCTGAGAGGGTCCCCACAAGGAAGGAGCGCGCCATCGGAGACGCTGGCAATCATGGGGGATTCCTCCGCAATGGATTCTACTCCACCTCTTTCGACTTCGACCCAAAAACGGAAACGTGACCAGCCAACAGTGACAAAAGTACTACCGCCTGCCCCACAGTTCCTCGTAGTTTCTCGAACTGAGGACGGAAAGGATTTTTCCTCTGTCAACCCTTTCGTTATTCAGAAGGGCGTAGATGCCATAGCCGGATCTGTCAAATCCTGTACCAGGTTGCGTAACGGCACCTTATTACTAGAAACTGAGAGTGCCTTTCAGGCACAAAAACTGCTTCGGGCCACCCTCCTGTACACGTTCCCTGTCCGGGTGGAGGCCCACCGAACTTTGAATTCGTCTCGTGGTGTGGTCTATACTGGCTCCCTCGACGGATTGACTGACGAGGAGCTTCAATCATTCCTCGCTGAGCAGGGCGTGACGGCTGTCCATAGGGTCATGAAAAAGGTCAACAATGACCTTGTACCGACCCGGACAATTTTCTTGACCTTCGATAGTGTTAAGCTGCCATCGCGCATCAAGGCGGGCTACGAGGTTATTTCTGTTCGCCCCTATATCCCGACACCTACGCGCTGCTACCAGTGTCAGCGTTTCAATCACACTCGACAGTCTTGTTCCAATGCGGCTAAATGTGTCACCTGTGGCAGGGATGCCCATGAGGGTGACTGTCCACCTCCGTCTCCTCGTTGTGTGAACTGTCAGGGTGACCATGCCGCATCCTCCCGCGACTGTCCTGTCTATAAGGAAGAACGCTGTATCCAGGAAATTCGGGTCAAAGAGAAAGTGTCCACCTCGGCTGCTCGCAAGCTATTGGCTAGTAGGAAGCCCACGCTGCTCCCAGCAGGGAAATACAGTACTGTCCTCGCCTCTCCTCGGACTACCCGGGAGGTAGCAACCCAGACATGCGATCTGACCTTCAGCACCACGGTCGTCCGTTCGGCCAGTGCTAAGATCGCGCAGTCGACGTCTCCTCTTCCTCCCATCACCCCACAGACACGAGCACCTTCCTCAGCTTCTGCTAAGACGAAGACACCGAAGTCAGATGCACGGGCCTTCAAGAAGGAACCATCCCGTGCAGACTTCCTCTGTACCTCGACCTCCCAGCCTTCGACCGGTACTTCCACTACACGTCCTTCCAAAAAGGCGCATAGGAAGCACAGTTCTCCTTCCCCGCCACGGCGCATTTCTTCTCTTGCGCCACCCAGCGGCTGCCGCCCCAGGCCGTCATCCGTTTCGCCTGGCCGCACCGCTGGTAGCCGTACATCTGGCCGTTCACTGGCGGAGGAAGCTCCCCCTCCCGGCCATCCTCCCGAGATGGCCGATGACCCTATAGACCCAATGGACGATGACTGTCCGCCTACTGATAGCGGCGGCAGTGCTCGCTCGAAGCCAGGCCCTAAGCGGCCTTCGAGGTGACCACTTCTCTCATCTTTCTTTTCTTACGATGGCACTTATTCACTGGAATATTCGCAGCATTCGCTCCAACCGAGAGGACTTGAAGTTGCTGCTCCGCTTGCACCGTCCGCTTGTCGTAGCCCTCCAGGAAACGAAGCTACGCCCATGCGATCAAATTGCCTTGGCACACTACACCTCTGTGCGTTTTGACCTACCCTCTGTGGTAGGTATCCCAGCTCATGGAGGGGTTATGTTGCTGGTCCGGGATGATATTTACTACGATCCCATCACGTTGCACACCGGCCTGCAGGTAGTTGCCATCCGCATTACTCTCCCCACTTTTATGTTTTCCTTTTGTACCGTTTACACTCCATCGTCATCTGCCGTTACCAGGGCAGACGTGATGCAACTTATTGCTCAGCTACCTGCACCATTTTTGTTAACTGGAGACTTCAATGCCCACCATCCCCTTTGGGGCTCTCCAGCATCCTGCCCGAGGGGCTCCTTGTTAGCAGACCTTTTCAACCAGCTCGATCTTGTCTGCCTCAATACTGGCGCCCCTACTTTTCTTTCGGACACATCTCACACCTATTCCCATTTAGACCTCTATATATGTACTCCCCAACTTGCACGCCGGTTTGAGTGGTATGCACTTTCTGATACATATTCGAGCGACCACTTCCCGTGTGTTATCCATCTCCTGCAGCATACCCCCTCTCCGTGCTTCTCTAATTGGACCATCTCCAAGGCAGACTGGGGGCTCTTCTCTTCCAGGGCGACCTTTCAGGATCAAACCTTTCCAAGCTGCGATCGTCAGGTCGCACACCTCACGGAAGTCATTCTCGCTGCTGCTGAATATTCCATCCCTCACCCTCCTTCTTCTCCACGTCGCGTACCGGTCCCCTGGTGGACCGCAGCATGTAGAGACGCTTTACGTGCTCGTCGACGTGCTTTACGCACTTTTAAACGCCACCCTACAGTGGCGAATTGTATCAATTATAAACGATTACGTGCTCAGTGTCGTCGTATTATCAAAGAAAGCAAGAAAGCCAGCTGGGCTGCTTTCACAAGCACCTTCAACAGTTTTACTCCTTCTTCTGTTGTCTGGGGTAGCCTGCGCCGGCTATCTGGCACTAAGGTCCACTCACCAGTTTCTGGCTTGAAGGTCGCGAATGACGTCCTTGTGGCCCCTGAGGCTGTCTCCAATGCCTTCGGCCGCTTTTTCGCAGAGGTTTCGAGCTCCGCTCATTACCACCCTGCCTTCCTCCCCCGCAAACAGGCAGAGGAGGCTAGGCCACCTAACTTCCGCTCCTCGAATTGTGAAAGTTATAATGCCCCATTCACCATGCGGGAACTCGAAAACGCACTTGGCCGATCACGGTCCTCTGCTCCAGGGCCAGATTCTATTCATATTCAGATGCTGAAGAACCTTTCTCCTGCGGGTAAAGGTTTTCTTCTTCGTACATACAATCGCATCTGGATTGAGGGACATGTTCCCGCATGCTGGCGCGAGTCTATTGTTGTCCCGATTCCTAAGCCGGGGAAGGACAAGCACTTGCCTTCCAGTTATCGACCTATCTCGCTTACCAGCTGTGTCTGTAAAGTGATGGAGCGAATGGTTAACTCTCGATTGGTTTGGCTGCTCGAGTCTCGACGCCTACTTACCAATGTACAATGTGGATTTCGTAGGCGCCGCTCTGCTGTTGACCATCTGGTTACCTTGTCGACCTTCATTATGAATAACTTCTTGCGGAAGCGCCCGACCGCGGCTGTGTTCTTTGATTTGGAGAAGGCTTACGACACCTGTTGGAAGGCGGGCATCCTCCGCACCATGCATACATGGGGCCTTCGCGGTCGCCTCCCTCTTTTTATTCGTTCCTTTTTAATGGATCGACAGTTCAGGGTACGTGTGGGTTCTGTCCTGTCTGACACCTTTCCCCAGGAGAATGGGGTGCCACAGGGCTCAGTTTTGAGCGTCGCTCTCTTCGCCATAGCGATCAATCCAATAATGGATTGCCTCCCAGCTGATGTATCAGGCTCCCTTTTCGTGGACGATTTTACCATCTATTGCAGCGCGCAGTGTACACGTGTCCTGGAGCGCTGTCTTCAGCGTTCTCTTGACCGTCTTTACTCCTGGAGTGTCGCCAATGGCTTCCGTTTTTCTGCCGAGAAGACGGTCTGTATTAACTTCTGGCGATACAAAGAGTTTCTCCCACCGTCCTTAAGACTCGGTCCCGTTGCTCTCCCAATCGTGGAGACAACAAAATTTTTAGGCCTTACATTTGACAGGAAACTTAGCTGGTCTCCACATGTGTCATATTTGGCCGCCCGTTGTACCCGTTCTTTAAATGTCCTCCGTGTTCTCAGTGGTCTGTCGTGGGGAGCGGATCGAACCGTCCTACTTCGTCTATATCGGTCGATCGTCCGCTCCAAGCTGGATTATGGGAGCTTCGTATACTCCTCTGCACGGCCATCCATCTTACGCCGCCTCAACTCCATACAACATCGGGGTTTACGACTTGCGATCGGAGCATTTTATACCAGTCCCGTAGAGAGTCTTCATGCTGACGCTGGCGAATTGCCACTCACCTACCGGCGCGATATACTGCTTTGTCGGTATGCCTGTCGGCTACTGTCAATGCCCGACCATCCGTCTTATCGTTCCTTTTTTGACGACTCTCTTGACCGTCAATACGGGTTGTATGTCTCTGCCCTGCTACCCCCTGGCGTTCGCTTTCGTCGCCTCCTTCAACACCTTACTTTTTCCCTCCCTGCAACCTTTCGAGTGGGCGAGAGCCGCACGCCACCTTGGCTCCAGGCTCAGGTCCACGTTCACCTTGACCTCAGCTCGCTCCCAAAAGAGGTCACCCCCGGTTCGGTCTACCACTCCCGTTTTTTGGAACTTCGTTCGAAGTTCATCGACATGACTTTCATTTATACAGATGGCTCTAAGACCAATGACGGGGTCGGGTGTTCCTTTATTGTCGAGGCACAAAGTTTCAAATACCGGCTCCATGGCCATTGTTCGGCCTTCACAGCTGAGCTCTTTGCCCTCTACCAGGCTGTTCTTTACATCTGCCGCCACCGACATTCTGCTTATGTCATCTGCTCAGATTCCCTGAGCGCCATCCAGAGCCTCAGTGATCCGTACCCGGTTCACCCTTTCGTACACCGGATCCAACGCTCTCTTCAGCAGCTGGTGGACGTCGGTCCTCCAGTTAGCTTTATGTGGGTTCCGGGCCATGTCGGTATCCCTGGGAACGAAGCTGCAGATGCCGCGGCCAAGGCTGCGGTCCTCCAGCCTCGAACAGCTTCTTGTTGCGTCCCTTCGTCCGATTTTAGCAGGGTGATTTGTCGGCGCATCTTATCTCTGTGGCATGCCGATTGGGCTGCACTTACCGACAACAAGCTTCGGGCCTTAAAACCTCTTCCCGTGGCTTGGACGTCCTCCTCACGCCCTTCTCGGCGGGAGGAGGTCGTTTTAGCCCGGTTAAGAATTGGACACTGCCGGTTCAGCCATCGCCATCTGCTGACGGCTGCGCCGGCGCCGTTCTGCCCATGTGGGCACTTGCTGACGGTTAGACACATTTTAATGTTCTGTCCAGATCTTAACACCCTGCGCCTCGATCTTAACCTGCCAAATACTTTCGATGCCATTTTAGCGGATGACCCACGAGCAGCTGCTCGTGTTCTTCGTTTTATCAATTTGACACACCTCGCTAAGGACATTTGATGATGCTGTTTTTTAATCCTATGCCTGTCAGTCTGTCTTTTATCGTGTTTTCCCTTTTAGTTGTTGTGGTCAACTTGTGCCTCGCGGTGCGTTCTTAGAGTAGTCAGGCCGCTAATGACCATTGAAGTTGTGCGCCCTAAAACCATAAAAAAAAAAAAAAAAAAAAAAAAAAATTGGCGAATAAGCAGAGAAATTGCGTCGCTATGAAATACTGTGGGTTCTGACTTCTCCTTCTAAATCGAGTAACGTTTCTATGGAAACGACAGGATTTTCTTTTGGTATAAGAGTATCTCTTTTTCCGATAAACTATTCCTTCTTTACTGCATCCCTCGCTCCCTCACATTGACGAATTAATACAGAAATTTCGTCGCTATGAAATACTACGGGTTCCATGACTTCTCCTTCTAAATCGAGTAACGTTTCTATGGAAACGACAGGATTTTCTATTGGGATACGAGTATCTCCTTTCCGATGCACTATTCCTTATTTACTGCATCCCTGGCTCCCTAACATTGACGAATTAACACAGATTTGCGACTCTATGGAATACTATGTGCTCTATGACTTCTCCTTCTAAATCGAGTGACGTTTCTATGGAAACGACAGGATTTTCTTATGGGATACGAGTATCTCCTTGTTGATAAACTATTCCTTCTTTACTGCGTCCCTCGCTCCCTCACATTGACGAATTAACACAGAAATTGCATCGCTATGAAATACTATGAGTTCTATGACTTCTCCTTCAAAATCGAGTAACGTTTCTATGGAAACGACAGGATGTTCTTTTGTGATACGACTATCTCCTTTCCGATGCACTATTCCTTCTTTACTGCATCCCTCGATCCCTCACATTCACGAATTAAAACAGATTTTGCGTCGCTATGAAATACTATGGGTTCTATGACTTCTCCTTCTAAATCGAGTGACCTTTCTATGCAAACGACAGGATATATTTTTGGGATACGTGTTTCATCTTTCCGATGCACTATTCCTACTTTACAGCATCCCTCGTTCCCTCACATTGACGAATAAGCACAGAAATTACGTCGCTATGATATCCTATGGATTCTATGACTTCTCCTTCTAAATCCAGTAACGTTTCTATGGATACGACAGGATTTTCTTTTGGTATACGATTATCTCCTTTCCGATGCACTATTCCTTCTTTACTGCATCCCTCGCTCCCTCACATTGACGAATTAACTCAGAAATAGCGTCGCTATGAAATACTATGGGTGCTATGACTTCTCCTTGTAAATCGAGTAACTTTTCTATCGAAACGACAGGATTTTCTTTTGGGATACGAGTATCTCCTTTCCGATGCACTATTCCTTCTTTACTGCATCCCTCGCTCTCTCACATTGACGAATTAACACAGAAATTGCGTCGCTATGAAATACTATGGGTTCTAAGACTTCTCCTTCTAAATCGAGTAATGTTCCTATGGAAACGACAGGATTTTCTTTTGGGATACGACTATCTCCTTTCCGACGCACTATTCCTTCTTTACTGCATCCCTCACTCCCTCACATTGACGAATTAACACAGAAATAGCGTCGCAATGAAATACTATGAGTTCTATGACATCTCCTTCTAAAATGAGTAACGTTTCTATGGAAACGACAGGATTTTCTTTTGGTATAGGAGTATCTCCTTTCCGAAGCACTATTCCTTCTTTACTGCATCCCTCACTCCCTCACATTGACGAATTAACACAGAAATAGCGTCGCAATGAAATACTATGAGTTCTATGACTTCTCCTTCTAAAATGAGTAACGTTTCTATGGAAACGACAGGATTTTCTTTTGGTATAGGAGTATCTCCTTTCCGAAGCACTATTCCTTCTTTACGGCATCCCTCGCTCCCTCACATTGACGAATTAACTCAGAAATAGCGTCACTATGAAATACTATGGGTGCTATGACTTCTCCTTGTAAATCGAGTAACTTTTCTATCGAAACGACAGGATTTTCTTTTGGGATACGAGTATCTCCTTTCCGATGCACTATTCCTTCTTTACTGCATCCCTCGCTCCCTCACATTGACGAATTAACACAGAAATTGCGACGCTATGGAATACTACCTGTTCTGTGATTTCTCCTTCTAAATCGAGTAACGTTTCTATGGAAACGACAGGATTTTCTTTTGGGATACGAGTATCTCCTTTCCGATGCACTATTGCTTCTTTACTGCATATCTCGCTCCCACACATTGACGAATTAACAATGAAAATGCGTCGCTATGAAATACTATGGGTTCTATGACTCCTCCTTCTAAAACGAGTAACGTTTCTATGGAAACGACAGGATTTTCTTTGGGATACGAGTGTGTCCTTTCCGTTGCACTATTCCTTCTTTACTGCATCCCTCGTTCCCTCACATTGACGAATAAGCACAGAAATTGCGTCGCTATGAAATACTATGGGTTCTAAGACTTCTCCTTCTAAATCGAGTAATGTTCCTATGGAAACGACAGGATTTTCTTTTGGGATACGACTATCTCCTTTCCGACGCACTATTCCTTCTTTATTGCATCCCTCACTCCCTCACATTGACGAATTAACACAGAAATTGCGTCGCAATGAAATACTATGAGTTCTATGACTTCTCCTTCTAAAATTAGTAACGTTTCTATGGAAACGATAGGATTTTCTTTTGGTATAGGAGTATCTCCTTTCCCAAGCACTATTCCTTCTTTACCGCATCCCTCGCTCCCTCACATTGACGAATTAACACAGAAATTGCGTCGCTATGAAATACTATGTGTTCTATGACTTCTCCTTCTAAATCGAGTAACGTTTCTATGGAAACGTCAGGATTTTCTATTGGGATACATGTATCTCCTTTCCGATGCGCTATTCCCTCTTAACTGCATCCCTCGTTCCATCACATTGACGAATAAGCAGAGAAATTGTGTCGCTATGAAATACTATGGGTTCTGACTTCTCCTTCTAAATCGAGTAACGTTTCTATGGAAACGACAGGATTTTCTTTTGGGATACGAGTATCTCCTTTCCGATGCACTATTCCTTCTTTACTGCATCCCTGGCTCCCTAACATTGACGAATAAACACAGATTTGCGACTCTATGGAATACTATGTGCTCTATGACTTCTCCTTCTAAATCGAGTAACGTTTCTATGGAAACGACAGGATTTTCTTATGGGATACGAGTATCTCCTTTCCGATGCACTATTCCTTCTTTACTGCATCCCTCGATCCCTCACATTGACGAATTAACACAGAATTTGCGTCGCTATGAAATACTATGGGTTCTATGACTTCTCATTCTAAATCGAATGACCTTTCTATGCAAACGACAGGATATCTTTTTGTGATTTTTTTTTTTTTTCACTTGCCGCCCTGATTTTACGACCCACCTCCTAAGTGCTTAGGGTGGGTCTATTTTGACCACTTCGCCGCTACGACCGGTGTGCGGACACTGATGTAGTTGATGAAACTCTCACCAGATCCCGCATCCGGTCGCACCGTTGCCCGTGTCCCGCCACGTGTAGGCGGGTCTGTGCTTTTTTTTTCTTTCTTATTTCTTTCTTTACTTTGGCAGCCTTCCCAAAACCGATTTAACAAAATTTTTACAAAAATAAATTTGAATTGGAAGAAGGAAATACAAGGGATAGTTTAGTCTGAAGAGGAGAAAAGACGATAGGAAAGGAAGAGATGATAGTCCCACCACCGTAGGGGACTGAGGATGAGCGCCTTGGGATTTATCTTCAAGCCTCTGATCCTCAGTCCCCTAACCTTAGCCTAGGAAGTTCTATTCTATTCTATTTATGGCGTTTGATATCTCTATTTATGTTCTATCTGGTTACTTGTATACAGGTTTAGAGGGCCGTTGTAGCTGATGGCAATTGCGACGGTGCGCCGACACTGTTTATGTCTAATTTTATACATTAATCTATTGTCAGTTTTAGGTCTACTTATGTAAGTCTATTGCATGTCAGTTGTTTTATATTGAGACTTAGTTTAGTTCTTCCACACTATGGTCTCTGTCTGGGTGCTGCATATAGGTTTATTGTCTGTGTGGTCTTCTGTTCCTGTACTCTTTGTGGCATTCGTCAGAAATTTTGTCTGTTAGTGCGTTCAGTATGTCCCAAAGTTCAGGTGTTCTGATCGCATCGTATATGAGTTCCTCTGTCTGTAGGTGTTGTATCCCAGGTGTGTTCCTGTGCTGTCTGTATTTCCCGCAGAATAGGATTGTGTGTTCGGGGGTTCCCATACCTCCACATGGACACGTTGATGTGTCTCTAAGACTCACGCGATTTAAGTGCATGGGATAAGGTCCGTGGCCAGTCAAGAAATGCACCATGCCGCGGCTAGGATCGGCATGTTTCATTCTTAATCTTTCCGTTATGTTCGGAAAAAATGTATAGACTCTCCGTCCCTTTTCACTTGTGCCCCATTCCTGTTGCCATGTGTCGATTTTCCATTTTTTGAGGTCCCGCTTATTGTTTAGCGGGGAACCAGTCAATATGTTGACCTGGTCTAGTCTACCCATCTTTAACCAGTATAGAGCGGCCCGATATTTGATTGTGATATCTATCGGGAAGATTCCTAGCACGACACACAGTGCTTCAACTGATGTAGTGCCGAAGGCTCCCGATAGTCGCAGAAGGACGCTTCTCTGCCCTCGCCTAACCGCTGTTCTGTTTGTGGCGAGGTTGAGTCTGTGCGCCCATGTACTGGCCGCAAAGCTTAGCACTGATTCGAAGAGTGCGCAGTGGTAAGTTCGTGTGACTGACAGAGGAAGTCTGTATTGTCCTGAATTAATCCTTGCCAGTTTATGTAGTAATTTTTCTGCCTTGTTTGGTGTTATTCTGATATGTTCATGGAAGTTCAGCTTCTCATCTATGTATACGCCCAAGTAGCGGGTTACCGTCATTCTCTTTATGTTGTTGTTCTGTATTTTAATAGATGGATTGCGTCTGAGTTGCCCTTTGAGCAGTGTGTATGTTGTTTTGTTGCCCGCTATCTTGAGCTTGTTTGTGTTGCACCATTGTGTTATTGTTTGCAGTGTGCCACTCGCCTTCTTCTCTAGCTGGGCTCTTGTATTTGCTGAGATAACCACCAGTAGGTCATCTGCATAGGCGACAGCACCGTCTGTCCTCATATCCTCCTCCAGCAGTTGCAGGAGAGGTTCAAAAATTATGTCCCAGAAGATGGGTCCACAGATCGATCCCTGCGGACATCCCTTGGTAATTTTCCTTATTACCTTCCGGTTGCCCACGCGCCATTCCACTATTCTGTCTCTGCAGTAGTCTAAAAGACTGTTGTATAGGGCTGCGGGTACTTCCATCTGGCGTAACCTCAGAAACAGTGCTGGCCACCACAGGTTGTCAAATGCTCCTGCGATGTCTATCATGATTGCCAAAGAGTATGTTTTATCTGTGTTTTGTGTAATTTCTAAGGCTCTGTTTATTGCATCATCGATGCTTTTCCCTTTCCGAAATCCAAACTGGTGGGGATTCATTCCAAGTAGGGTTCTGTGAGCCTGCAAGCGGTCACACAGTAGCCTCTCTTGGATTTTTGCCATGGTGTTTATGAGGCATATTGGTCTGTAGGATTTCGGATCTGATTGGTCTCTGTCTGATGATTTTCGTATGATGACTGCATTTGAGGTTTTCCAGGTTTTCCAGACTGTCGGTACACGGCCTAGGCTTAAGGCGTCGTTTAGTAGTTCTGTTAAGTATGGGGTGATCTGTGGTGCTAGCCTCTTAAGCACTTCTGCATGGATCCTGTCGGGGCCAGGTGCTTTTTTATTCTTTAGCTCTCTTATCGCCACCGCAACTTCCTCGTGCGCAAAGGGGATACGAGTATCATCTTTCCGATGCACTACTCCTACTTTACTGCATCCCTCGTTCCCTCACATTGACGAATAAGCACAGAAATTGCGTCGCTATGAAATCCTATGGGTTCCATGACTTCTCCTTCTAAATCGAGTAACGTTTCTATGGATACGACAGGATTTTCTCTTGGTATACGAGTATCTCCTTTCCGATGCACTATTAATTCTTTACTGCATCCCTCGCTCCCTCACATTGACGAATTAACACAGAAATTGCGACGCTATGGAATACTATCTGTTTTGTGACTTCTCCTTCTAAATCGAGTAATGTACCTATGGAAACGACAGGATTTTCTTTTGGGATACGACTATCTCCTTTCCGACGCACTGTTCCTTCTTTACTGCATCCCTCGCTCCCTCACATTGACGAATAAACACAGAAATTGCGTCGCTATGAAATACTATGGGTTCTATGACTTCTCCTTCTAAATCGAGTAACGTTTCTATGGAAACGTCAGGATTTTCTATTGGGATACGTGTATCTCCTTTCCGATGCGCTATTCCCTCTGAACTGCATTCCTCGCTCCCTCATATAGGCAAATTAACACAGAAATTGCGTCGCTATGAAATACCATTGGTTCGAAGACATCTCCTTCCACATCTAGTAACGTTTCTATGGAAACAACAGGATTCACTTTTACGATACGAGTATCTCCTTTCCGATGCACTATTCCTTCTTTACTGCATCCCTCGCTCCCTCAGATTGACGAATTAACACAGAAATTGCGACGCTATGCAATACTATGGGTTCTATGACTTCTCCTTCTATATCGAGTAACGTTTCTATGGAAACGACAGGATTTTCGTTTGGGATACGAGTATCTCCTTTCCGAAGCACTATGCCTTCTTTACTGCATCCCTCGATCCCCCACATTGACGAATTAACACAGATATTGCGTCGCTATGAAATATTATGGGTTCTATGACTTCTCCTTCTAAATCGAGTAACGTTTCAATGGAAACGTCAGGATTTTCTATTGGGATATGTGTATCTCCTTTCCGATGCGCTATTCCCTCTTAACTGCATTCCTCGCTCCCTCACATAGGCAAATTAACACAGAAATTGCGTCGCTATGAAATACCATTGGTTCTATGACTTCTCCTTCAAAATCGAGTAACGTTGCCATGGAAACGACCGGATTTCGTTTCGGGATACAACTATCTCCTTTCCGATGCACTATTCCTTCTTTACTTCATCCCTCGCTCCCTCACATTGACGTATTAACGCAGAAAATGCGTCGCTATGATTTACTTTGGGTTCTATGACTTCTCCTTCTATATCGAGCAACGTTTCTATGGAAACGACAGGATTTTCGTTTGGGATACGAGTATCTCCTTTCCGATGCACTATGCCTTCTTTACTGCAACCCTCGCTCCCTCACATTGACGAATTAACACAGAAATTGCGTCGCTATGAAATATATGGGTTCTATGACTTCTCCTTCTAAATCGAGTAACGTATCTATTGAAACGACAGGATTTTCGTTTGGTATACGAGTATCTCCTTTCCGATGCACTATTCCTTCTTTACTGTATCCCTCGCTCACTCACATTGACGATTTAACACAGAAATGGCGTCGCTATGAAATACTATGGGTTCTATGACTTCTCCTTCTAAATCGAGTAACGCTTCTACGGAAACGATAGGATTTTCTTTTGGGATACGAGTATCTCCTTTCCGATGCACTATTCCTTCTTTACTGCATCCCTGGCTCCCTCACATTGACGAATTAACACAGAAATTGCGACGCTATGGAATATTATGTGTTCTATGTCTTCTCCTTCTGTATCGAGTAACGTTTCTATGGAAACGACAGGATTTTCGTTTGAGATACGAGTATCTCCTTTCCGATGCTCTATGCCTTCCTTACTGCACCCCTCGCTCCCTCACATTGACGAATTAACACAGAAATTGCGTCGCTATGTAATACTATGGGTTCTATGATTTCTCCTTCTAAATCGAGTGACGTTTCTATTGAAACGACAGGATTTTCTTTTTGGTTACGACTATCTCCATTCCGATGCAGTTTTCCTTCTTTACTGCATCCCTTGCTCCCTGACATTGACGAATTAACACAGAAATTGCGTTGCTATGAAATACTATGTGGTCTATGACTTCCCCTTCTAAATCGAGTGACGTTTCTATTGAAACGACAGGATTTTCTTTTGGAATACGAGTATCTCCTTTCCGTTGCACTATTCCTTCATTACTGCATCCCTCGCTCCCTCACATTGACGAATTTACACAGAAATTGCGTCGCTATGATATACTGTGTGTTCTATGACTTCTCCTTCTAAATCGAGTAACGTTTCCATGGAAACGACTGGATTTTCTATTGCGATAGGAGTATCTAATTTCCGATGCACTATTCCTTCTTTACTGCATCTCTCGCTCCCTCACACTGACGAATTAACACAGAAATTGCGTCGCTATGAAATACTATGTGTTCTATGACTTCTCCTTCTAAATCGAGTAACGTTTCTATGGTAACGACAGGATTTTCTTTTGGGATACGTCTATCTCCTTTCCGATGCACTATTCCTTCTTTACTGCATCCCTCGTTCCCTCACATTGACGAATAAGCACAGAAATTGAGTCGCTATGAAATACTATGTGTTCCATGACTTCTCCATCTAAATCGAGTAACGTTTCTATGGAAACGACAGGATTTCCTTTTATGATACGAGTTCCTCCTTTCCGATGCACTATTAGTTCTTTACTGCATCCCTCGCTCCCTCAGATTGACAAATAAGCAGAGAAATTGCTTCGCCATGATTTACTATGGGTTCTATAACTTCTACTTCTAAATCGAGTAACGTTTCCATGGAAACGACAGGATTTCGTTTCGGGATACAACTATCTCCTTTCCGATGCACTATTCCTTCTTTACTTCATCCCTCGCTCCCTCACATTGACGTATTAACGCAGAAAATGCGTCGCTATGATTTACTTTGGGTTCTATGACTTCTCCTTCTATATCGAGCAACGTTTCTATGGAAACGACAGGATTTTCGTTTGGGATACGAGTATCTCCTTTCCGATGCACTATGCCTTCTTTACTGCATCCCTCGCTCCCTCACATTGACGAATTAACACAGAAATTGCGACGCTATGAAATATATGGGTTCTATGACTTCTCCTTCTGAATCGAGTAACGTATCTATTGAAACGACAGGATTTCCTTTTGGTATACGAGTATCTCCTTTCCGATGCACTATTCCTTCTTTACTGTATCCCTCGCTCACTAACATTGACGATTTAACACAGAAATGGCGTCGCTATGAAATACTATGGGTTCTATGACTTCTCCTTCTAAATCGAGTAACGCTTCTACGGAAACGATAGGATTTTCTTTTGGGATACGAGTATCTCCTTTCCGATGCACTATTCCTTCTTTACTGCATCCCTGGCTCCCTCACATTGACGAATTAACACAGAAATTGCGACGCTATGGAATATTATGTGTTCTATGTCTTCTCCTTCTGTATCGAGTAACGTTTCTATGGAATCGACAGGATTTTCGTTTGAGATACGAGTATCTCCTTTCCGATGCTCTATGCCTTCCTTACTGCACCCCTCGCTCCCTCACATTGACGAATTAACACAGAAATTGCGTCGCTATGTAATACTATGGGTTCTATGATTTCTCCTTCTAAATCGAGTGACGTTTCTATTGAAACGACAGGATTTTCTTTTTGGTTACGACTATCTCCTTTCCGATGCAGTATTCCTTCTTTACTGCATCCCTTGCTCCCTGACATTGACGAATTAACGCAGAAATTGCGTTGCTATGAAATACTATGTGGTCTATGACTTCCCCTTCTAAATCGAGTGACGTTTTTATTGAAACGACAGGATTTTCTTTTGGAATACGAGTATCTCCTTTCCGTTGCACTATTCCTTCATTACTGCATCCCTCGCTCCCTCACATTGACGAATTAACACAGAAATTGCGTCGCTATGATATACTATGTGTTCTATGACTTCTCCTTCTAAATCGAGTAACGTTTCCATGGAAACGACTGGATTTTCTATTGCGATAGGAGTATCTAATTTCCGATGCACTATTCCTTCTTTACTGCATCTCTCGCTCCCTCACACTGACGAATTAACACAGAAATTGCGTCGCTATGAAATACTATGTGTTCTATGACTTCTCCTTCTAAATCGAGTAACGTTTCTATGGTAACGACAGGATTTTCTTTTGGGATACGTCTATCTCCTTTCCGATGCACTATTTCTTCTTTACTGCATCCCTCGCTCCCTCATATTGACTAATTAACACAGAAATTGCGTAGCTATGATATACTATGGGTTCTACGACTTCTCCTTCTAAATCGATTAACTTTTCAATGGAAACGATAGGATTTTCTTTACGGATACGAGTATCTCCTTTCCGATGCACTATTCCCTCTTTACTGCATCACTCGCTCCGTCACATTGACGAATTAACACAGAAATTGCGTCGCTACGAAATACTATGTGTTCCATGACTTCTCCTTCTAAATCGAGTAACGTTTCTATGGAAACGACAGCATTTCCTTTTATGATACGAGTACCTCCTTTCCGATGCACTATTAGTTCTTTACTGCATCCCTCGCTCCCACAGATTGACGAATAAGCAGAGAAATTGCTTTGCCATGAATTACTATGGGTTCAATGACTTCTCCTTCTAAATCGAGTAACGTTTCCATGGATACGACTGGATTTTCTTTTGGGATACGAGTATCTCCTTTCCGATGCACTATTCCTTCTTTACTGCATCTCTCGCACCCACACATTGACGAATTAACACTGAGATTGCGTCGCTATGAAATACTATGTGTTCTATGACTTCTCCTTCTAAATCGAGTAACGTTTCTATGGAAACGACAGGATTTTCTTTTGGCATACGTGTATCTCCTTTCCGATGCACTATTTCCTCTAACTGCATACCCTCGCTCCCTCACATAGGAAAATTAACACAGGTATTCCGTCGCTATGAAATACCATTGGTTCTAAGACATCTCCCTCTAAAACGACTAACGTTTATATGGAAACAACAGGATATTCTTTTGGTATACGAGATTCTCCTTTCCGATGTGCAATTCCTGCTTTACTGCATCCCTGGCTCCCTCACATTGACGAATTAACACAGAAATTGCGACGCTATGGAATACTATGTGTTCTATGACTTCTCCTTCTATATCGAGTAACGTTTCTATGGAAACGACAGCATTTTCGTTTGGGATACGAGTATCTCTTTTCCGCTGCACTATGCCTCCTTTACTGCATCCCACGCTCCCGTACATTGACGAATTAACACAGAAATTGCGTCGCTATGAAATATTATGGGTTCTATGACTTCTCCTTCTAAATCGAGAAACGTTGCTATTGAAACGACAGGATTTTCTTTTGGTATACAAGTATCTCCATTACGATGCACTATTCCTTCTTTACTGCATCCCTCGCTCCCTCACATTGACGAATTAACACAGAAATGGCGTCGCTATGAAATACTATGGGTTCTATGACTTCTCCTTCTAAATCGAGTTACGATTCTACGGAAACGATAGGATTTTCTTTTGGGATACGATTATCTCCTTTCCGATGCACTATTCCTTCTGTACTGCATCCCTGGCTCCCTCACATTGACGAATTAACGCATAAATTGCAACGCTATGGAATATTAAGTGTTCTATGTCTTTTCCTTCTATATCGAGTAACGTTTGTATGGAATCGACAGGATTTTCGTTTGGGATACGAGTATCTCTTTTCCGATGCACTATGCCTCCTTTACTGCATCCCACGCTCCCGTACATTGACGAATTAACACAGAAATTGCGTCGCTATGAGATATTATGGGATCTATGACTTCTCCTTCTAAATCAAGAAACGTTTCTATGGAAACGACAGGATTTTCTTTTGGTATACAAGTATCTCCTTTCCGATGCTCTATGCCGTCTTTACTGCACCCCTCGCTCCCTCACATTGACGAATTAACACAGAAATTGCGTCGCTATGTAATACTATGGGTTCTATGACTTCTCCTTCTAAATCGAGTATCGTTTCTATTGAAACGACTGGATTTTCTTTCTGGTTACGGCTATCTCCTTTCCGATGCAGTATTCCTTTCTTACTGCATCCCTCGCTCCCTCACATTGACGAATTAACCCAGAAATTACGTCGCTATGAAATACTATGTGTTCTATGACTTCTCCTGCTAAATCGAGTAACGTTTCTATGGAAACGACAGGATTTTCTTTTGTTATACGAGTATCTCCTTTCCGATGCACTATTCCGTCTTTACTGCATCCCTCGCTCCCTCACATTGACGAATTAACACAGAAATTGCGTCGCAATGATATACTATGTGTACTGTGACTTCTCCATCTAAATCGAGTAACGTTTCTATGCAAATTTCGGGTTATTCTTTTGGGATACGAGTATCTCCTTTCCGATGCACTGTTCCTTCTTTACTGCATCCCTCGCACCCTCACATAGACGGATTAACACATAAATTGCGTCGCTATGAAATACTATGTGTTCTACGACTTCTCCTTCTAAATCGAGTAACGTTACAATGGAAACGACATGATTTTCTCTTGGGATACGAGTATCTCCTTTCCGATGCACCATTCCTTCTTTACTGCATCTCTCGCTCCCTCACGTTGACGAATTAACACAGAAATTGCGTCGCTATGAAATACTATGTGTTCCATGACATCTCCTTCTAAATCGAGTAACGTTTCTATGGAAACGACAGGATTTTCTTTTATGATACGAGTACCTCCTTTCCGGTGCACTATTAGTTATTTACTGCATCCCTCGCTACCTCAGATTGACGAATAAGCAGAGAAATAACGTCGCCATGAATTACTATGGGCTCTATAACTTCTCCTTCTAAATCGAGTAACGTTTCTATGGAAACGACAGGATTTCGTTCCGGATACAACTATCTCCTTTCCGATGCACTATTTCTTCTTTACTTCATCCGTCGCTCCCTCACATTGACGAATAAACGCAGAAATTGCGTCGCTATAAATTACTTTGGGTTCTATGACTTCTCTTTCTAAATCGAGTAACGTTTCAATGGAAACGACTGGATTTTCTTTTGCGATTGGAGTATCTCCTTTCCGATGCAATATTCCTTCTTTACTGCATCTCTCGCTCCCTCACATTGACGAATTAACACAGAAATTGCGTCGCTATGAAACACTATGTGTTCTATGACTTCTCCTTCTAAATCGAGTAACGTTTCTATGGTAACGACAGGATTTTCTTTTGGGAAACGAGTATCTCCATTCCGATGCAGTATTCCTTCTTTACTACATCCCTCGCTACCTCACATTGACGAATTAACACAGATTTGCGACTCTATGGAATACTATGTGTTCTATGACTTCTCCTTCTAAGTCGAGTAACGTTTCTATGGAAACGACAGGATTTTCTTATTGGGATACGAGTATCTCCTTTCCGATGCACTATTCCTTCTTTACTGCATCCCTCGCTCCCTCACATTGCCGAATTAACACAGAAATTGCGTCGTTATGAAATACTATGTGTTCCATGACTTCTCCTTCTAAATCGAGTTACGTTCCTATGGAAACGGCAGGATTTTCTTTTATGATACGAGTACCTCCTTTCCGATGCACTATTAGTTCTTTACTGCATCCCTCGCTCCCTCAGATTGACGAAAAAGCAGAGAAATTGCGTCGCCATGAATTACTATGGGTACTGTAACTTTTCCTTCTAAATCGAGTAACGTTTCTATGGAAATGACAGGATTTTCTTTTATGATACGAGTACCTCCTTTCCGATGCACTATTAGTTCTTTACTGCATCCCTCGCTCCCTCAGATTGACGAATAAGCAGAGAAATTGCGTCGCCATGAATTACTATGGGATCTATAACTTCTCCTTCTAAATCGAGAGACGTTTCTATGGAAACGACAGGATTTCGTTTCGGGATACAACTATCTCCTTTCCGATGCACTATTCCTTCTTTACTTCATTCCTCGCTCCCTCACATTGACGAATTAACGCGGAAATTGGGTCGCTATGAATTCCTTTGTGTTCTATGACTTCTCCTTCTAAATCGAGTAACGTTTCCATGGAAACGACTGGATTTTCTTTTGGGATACGAGTATCTCCTTTCCGATACACTATTCCTTCTTTACTGCATCTCTCGCTCCCTCACATTGACGAATTAACACAGAAATTGCGTCGCTATGAAAAACTATGTGTTCTATAACTTCTCCCTCTAAATCGAGTGACGTTTCTATGGTAACGACAGGATTTTCTTTTGGGATACGAGTATCCCCATTCCGGTGCACTATTCCTTCTTTACTGCAACCTTCGCTACCTCACATTGACGAATTAACACAGAAATGGCGTCGCTGTGAAATACTATGGGTTCTATGACTTCTCCTTCTAAATCGAGTAACGTTTCTATGGAAACGACAGGATTTTCTTTTGGGATACGTGTATATCCTTTCCGATGCACTATTCCCTCTTAACTGCATCCCTCGCTCCCTCACATAGGCAAATAATCACAGAAATTGCGTCACTATGAAATTGCATTGGTTTTAAGACATCTCCTTCTAAATCGAGTAACGTTTCTATGGAAACAACAGGATTTTCTTTTACGATACGAGTACCTCCTTTCCGATGAACTATTCCTTCTTTACTTCATCCCTCGCTCCCTCACATTGACGAATTAACGCAGAAATTGCGTCGCTATGAAATACTATGTGTTCTACGACTGCTCCTTCAAAGTCGAGTAACGTTTCTATGGAAACGACAGGGTTTTTTTTTTTGGTATACTAGTATCTCCTTTCCGATGCACTATTCCTTCTTTACTGCGTCCCTCGCCCCCTCACTATGACGAATTAACACAGAAATTTCGTCGCTATGAAATACTATGTGTTCTACGACTTCTCCTTCTAAATCGAGTAACTTTTCAATGGAAACGACAGGATTTTCTTTTGGGATATGAGTATCTCCCTTCCGATGCACTATTCCCTCTTTACTGCATCACTTGCTCCCTCACATTGACGAATTTCCACAGAAATTGCGTCGCTGTGAGATACTATGTGTTCCATGACTTCTTCTTCTAAATCGAGTAACGTTTCTATGGATACGACAGGATTTTCTTTTATGATACGAGTACCTCCTTTCCGATGGGTTATTAGTTCTTTGCTGCATCCCTCGCTCCTTCAGATTGACGAATAAGCAGAGAAATTGCGTCGCCATGAATTACTATGGGTTCTATAACTTTTCCTTCAAAATCGAGTAACGATTCTATGAAAACGATAGGATTTCGTTTCGGGATAGAACTATCTCCTTTAAGATGCGCTATTCCTTCTTTACTTCACCCCTCGCTCCCTCACATTGACGAATTAACGCAGAAATTGCGTCGCTATGAATTACTTAGGGGTTCAATGACTTCTCCTTCTAAATCGAGTAACGTTTCAATGGAAACGACTGGATTTTCTTTTGCGATAGGAGTATCTCCTTTCCGATGCAATATTCCTTCTTTACTGCATCTCTCGCTCCCTCACATTGACGAATTAACACAGAAATTGCGTCACTATGAATTTCCATTGGTTCTAAGACATCTCCTTCTAAATCGAGTAACGTTTCTATGGAAACAACAGGATTTTCTTTTACGATACGAGTATCTCCTTTCCGATGAACTATTCCTCCTTTACTTCATCCCTCGCTCCCTCACATTGACGAATTAACGCAGAAATTGCGTCGCTATGAAATACTATGTGTTCTACGACTTCTCCTTCAAAATCGAGTAACGTTTCTATGGAAACGACAGGATTTTTTTTTTGGTATACGAGTATCTCCCTTCCGATGCACTATTCCTTCTGTACTGCGTCCCTCGCCCCCTTACTATGACGAATTAACACAGAACTTTCGTCGCTATGAAATACTATGTGTTCTACGACTTCTCCTTCTAAATCGAGTAACTTTTCAATGGAAACGACAGGATTTTCTTTTGGGATATGAGTATCTCCCTTCCGATGCACTATTCCCTCTTTACTGCACCCCTCCCTCCCTCACATTGACGAATAAGCATAGAAATTACGTCGCTATAAAATACTATGTGTTCTATGACTTCTCCTTCTAAATCGAGTAACGTTTCTATGGAAGCGACAGTATTTTCTTTTGGTATACGAGTATCTCCGTCCCGATGCACTATTCCTTCTTTACTGCATCTCTCGCTCCCTCACATTGACGAATTAACACTGAAATTGCGTCGCTATGAAATACTATGTGTTCCATGACTTCTCCTTCTAAATCGAGTAACGTTTCTATGGAAACGACAGGATTTTCTTTTGGGATACGTGTATCTCCTTTCCGATGCACTATTCCCTCTAACTGCATCCCTCGCTCCCTCACATAGGCAAATTAACACAGAAATTCCGTCGCTATGAAATACCATTGGTTCTAAGACATCTCCTTCTAAATCGAGTAAAGTTTATATGGAAACAACCGGATATTCTTTTGGGATACGAGATTCTCCTTTCCGATGCACTATTCCGTATTTACTGTGTCCCTCGCTTCCTCACTTTGACGAATTAACACAGAAATTGCGTCGCTATGAAATATTATGGGTTCTATGACTTCTCCTTCTAAATCGAGAAACGTTTCTATTGAAACGACAGGAGTTTCTTTTGGTACATAAGTATCTCCTTTCCGATGCACTATTCCTTCTTTACTGCAAACCTCGCTCCCTCACATTGACGAATTAACACAGAAACTGCGTCGCTATGAAATACTATGGGTTCAATGACTTCTCCTTCTAAATCGAGTAACGTTTCTATGCAAACGACCGGACATATTTTTGGGATACGAGTATCTCCTTTCCGATGCACTATTCCTACTTTACTGCATCAATCGTTCCCTCACATTGACGAATAATCACAGAAATTGCGTCGCTATGAAATACTATGTGTTCCATGACTTCTCCTTCTAATTCGAGTACCGTTTCTATGGAAACGACAGGATTTTCTTTTATGATACGAGTACCTTCTTTCTGATGCACTATTAGTTCTTTACTGCATCCCTCGCTCACTCAGATTGACGAATAGGCAGAGAAATTGCGTCGCCATGAATTACTAAGGGTTCTATAACTTCTTCTTCTAAATCGAGTAACGTTTCTATGGAAACGACAGGATTTCGAATCGGGATACAACTATCTCCTTTCCGATGCACTATTCCTTCTTTACTTCATCCCTCGCTCCCTCACATTGACGAATTAACGCAGAAATTGCGTCGCTATAAATTACTTTGGGTTCTATGACTTCTCCTTCTAAATCGAGTAACGTTTCAATGGAAACGATTGGTTTTTTTTTTGCGATAGGAGTATCTCCTTTCCGATGCAATATTCCTTCTTTACTGCATCTCTCGCTCCCTCACATTGATGAATTAACACAGAAATTGCGTCGCTATGAAATACTACGTGTTCAATGACTTCTCCTTCTAAATCGAGTAACGTTTCTATGGTAACGACAGGATTTTCTTTCGGGAAACGAGTATCTCCATTCCGATGCAGTATTCCTTCTTTACTACATCCCACGCTACCTCACATTGACGAAGTAACACAGAAATGGCGTCGCTATGAAATACTATATGTTATATGACTTCTCCTTCTAAATCGAGTAACGTTTCTATGGAAACGACAGGATTTTCTTTTGTGATACGAGTATCTCCTTTCCGATGCACTATTCCTTCTCTACTGCATCCCTCGATCGCTCACATTGACGAATTAACGCAGAAATTGCGTCGCTATAAATTACTTTGGGTTCTATGACTTCTCCTTCTAAATCGAGTAACGTTTCAATGGAAACGACTGGATTTTCTTTTGCGATAGGAGTATCTCCTTTCCGATGCAATATTCCTTCTTTACTGCATCTCTCGCTCCCTCACATTGACGAATTAACACAGAAATTGCGTCGCTATGAAATACTATGAGTTCTATGACTTCTCCTTCTAAATCGAGTAACGTTTCTATGGAAACGACAGGATTTTCATTTGGGATACTTCTATCTCCTTTCCGATGCACTATTCCTTCTTAATTGCATCCCTCGCTCCCTCACATTGACGAGTTAACACAGAAATAGCGTCGCTATGAAATACTATGGGTTCTATGACTTCTCCTTCTAAATCGAGTAACTTTTCTATGGAATCGACAGGATTTTCTTTTGGGATAAGAGTATCTCCTTTCCGATGCACTATTCCTTCTTCACTGCATCCCTCGTTCCCTCACATTGACGAATAAGCACAGAAATTGAGTCGCTATGAAATACTATGGGTTCTATGACTTCTCCTTCTAAATCGAGTGACGTTTCTTTTGAAACGAAAGGATTTTCTTTTTGGTTACGACTATCTCCTTTCCTATGCAGTATTCCTTCTTTACTGCATCCCTCGCTCCCTCACATTGACGGATTAACGCAGAAATTGCGTCGCTATGAATTACTTTGGGTTCTATGACTTCTCGTTCTAAATCGAGTAACGTTTCCATTTAAACGACGGGATTTTCTTTTGGGATACGAGAATCTCCTTTCCGATGCACTATTCCTTCTTTACTGCATCTCTTGCTCCCTCACATTGACGAATTAACACAGAAATTGCGTCGCTATGAAATACTATGTGTTCTATGACTTCTCCTTCTAAATCGAGTAACGTTTCTATGGTAACGACAGGATTTTCTTTTAGGATACGAGTATCTCCATTCCGATTCACTATTCCTTCTTTACTGCATCCTTCGCTACGTCACATTGACGAATTAACACAGAAATGGCGTCGCTATGAAATACTATGGGTTCTATGACTTCTCCTTCTACATCGAGTAACGTTTCTATGGAAACGACAGGATTTTCTTTTGGTATACGAGTATCTCCTTTCCGATGCACTATTCCTTCTTTACTGCATCCCTCGCTTCCTCACATTGACGAATTAACACAGAAATTGCGTCGCTACGAATTACTATGGGTTCCATGTCTTCTCCTTCTAAATCGAGTAACGTTTCTATGGAAACGAAAGGATTTTCTTTTGGTATACGAGTATCTCCTTTCCGTTGCACTATTTCGTCATTACGGCATCCCTCGCTCCCTCACATTGACGAATTAACACAGAAATTGCGTCGCTATGATATACTATGTGTACTGTGACTTCTCCTTCTAAATCTTGTAACGTTTCAATGGAAACGACAGGATTTTCTTTTGGGATACGAGTATCTCCTTTCCGATGCACTATTTCTTCTTTACTGCATCCCTCGCTCCCTCACATTGGCGAAGTAACACAGAAATTGCGACGCTATGGATTACTATCTGTTCTGTGACTTCTCCTTCTTAATCGAGTAACCTTTCTATGGAAACGACAGGATTTTCTTTTATGATACGAGTGCCTCCTTTCCGATGCAGTATTCCTTCTTTACTGCATCCCTCGCTACCTCACATTGACGAATTAACACAGAAATTGCGTCAATTCGAAATACTATGGGTTCTATGACTTCACCTTCTAAATCGAGTAACGTTCCTATGGAAACGACAGGATTTTCTTTTATGATACGAGTACCTCCTTTCCGATGCACTATTAGTTCTTTACTGCATCCCTCGCTCCCTCAGATTGACGAAAAAGCTTAGAAATTGCGTCGCCATGAATTACTATGGGTTCTATAACTTTTCCTTCTAAATCGAGTAACGTTTCTATGGAAATGACAGGATTTCGTTTCGGGATACAACTATCTCCTTTCCGATGCACTATTCCTTCTTTACTTCATCGCTCGCTCCCTCACGTTGACGAATTAACGCAGAAATTGCGTCGCTATAAATTACTTTGGGTTCTATGACTTCTCGTTCTAAATCGAGTAACGTTTCCATTTAAACGACTAGATTTTCTTTTGGGATACGAGAATCTCCTTTCCGATGGACTATTCCTTCTTCACTGCATCTCTCGCTCCCTCACATTGACGAATTAACACTGAAATTGCGTCGCTATGAAAAACTATGTGTTCTATGACTTCTCCCCTTAAATCGAGTGACGTTTCTATGGTAACGACAGGATTTTCTTTTGGGATACGAGTATCCCCATTCCGGTGCACTATTCGTTCTTTACTGCAACCTTCGCTACCTCACATTGACGAATTAACACAGAAATGGCGTCGCTATGAAATACTATGGGTTCTATGACTTCTGCTTCTAAATCGAGTAACGTTTCTATGGAAACGACAGGATTTTCTTTTGGGATAAGTGTATCTAATTCCGATGCACTGTTCCCTCTTAACTGCATCCCTCGCTTCCTCACATAGGCAAATTAACACAGAAATTGTGTCGCTATGAAATTCCATTGGTTCTATGACATCTCCTTCTAAATCGAGTAACGTTTCTATGGAAACAACAGGATTTTCTTTTACGATACGAGTATCTCCTTTCCGATGAACTATTCCTTCGTTACTTCATCCTTTCGCTCCCCCACATTGACGAATTAACACAGAAATGGCGTCGCTATGAAATACTATGTGTTCTACGACTTCTCCTTCTAAATCGAGTAACTTTTTAATGGAAACGACAGGATTTTCTTTTGGGATATGAGTATCTCCCTTCCGATGCACTATTATCTCTTTACTGCATCCCTCGCTCCCTCAGATTGACGAATAAGGAGAGAAATTGCGTCGCCATGAATTACTATGGGTTCTATAACTTTTCCTTCAAAATCGAGTAACGTTTCTATGGAAACGATAGGATTTCGTTTCGGGATACGACTATCTCATTTCCGATGCACTATTCCTTCTCTACTGCATCCCTTGATCGCTCACATTGACGAATTAACGCAGAAATCGCGTCGCTATAAATTACTTTGCGTTCTATGACTTCTCCTTCTAAATCGAGTAACGTTTCAATGGAAACGACTGGATTTTCTTTTGCGATAGGAGTATCTCCTTTCCGATGCAATATTCCTTCTTTACTGCATCTCTCGCTCCCTCCCATTGACGAATTAACACAGAAATTGCGTCGCTATGAAATACTATGTGTTCTATGACTTCTCCTTCTAAATCGAGTAACGTTTCTATGGAAACGACAGGATTTTCATTTGGGATACTTCTATCTCCTTTCCGATGCACTATTCCTTCTTAATTGCATCCCTCGCTTCCTCACATTGACGAGTTAACACAGAAATAGCGTCGCTATGAAATACTATGGGTTTTATGACTTCTCCTTCTAAATCGAGTAACTTTTCTATGGAATCGACAGGATTTTCTTTTGGGATAAGAGTATCTCCTTTCCGATGCACTATTCCTTCTTTACTGCATCCCTCGCTTCCTCACATTGACGAATTAACACAGAAATTGCGTCGCTACGAATTACTATGGGTTCCATGTCTTCTCCTTCTAAATCGAGAAACGTTTCTATGGTAACGACAGGATTTTCTTTCGGGAAACGAGTATCTCCATTCCGATGCAGTATTCCTTCTTTACTACATCCCTCGCTACCTCACATTGACGAAGTAACACAGAAATGGCGTCGCTATGAAATACTATATGTTATATGACTTCTCCTTCTAAATCGAGTAACGTTTCTATGGAAACGACAGGATTTTCTTTTGGTATACGAGTATCTCCTTTCCGATGCACTATTCCTTCTTTACTATGTCCCTCGCTTCCTCACTTTGACGAATTAACAAAGAAATTGCGTTGCTATGAAATACTATGTGTTCTACGACTTCTCCTTCTAAATCGAGTAACGTTTCAATGGAAAAGACAGGATTTTCTTTTGGGATATGAGTATCTCCTTTCCGATGCACTATTCCTTCTTTACTGCATCCCTCGCTCCCTCACATTGACGAATTAACGCAGAAATTGCGTTGCTATGAAATACTACGGGTTCCATGACTTCTCCTTCTAAATCGAGTAACGTTTCAATGGAATCGACAGGATTTTCTTTTGTGATACGAGTATCTCCTTTCCGATGTACTATTCCATCTTTACTGCATCCCTGGCTCCCTCACATTGACGAATTAACACAGATTTGCGACTCTATGGAATACTATGTGTTCTATGACTTCTCCTTCTAAATCGAGTAACGTTTCTATGGAAACGACATGATTTTCTTATGGCATACGAGTATCTCCTTTCCGATGCACTATTCCTTCTTTACTGCATCCCCCGCTCCCTCACATTCCCGAATTAACACAGAAATTGCGTCCCTATGAAATACTATGCGTTCTATGACTTCTCCTTCAAAATCGAGTAACGTTTCTATGAAAACGACAGGATGTTGTTTTGTGATACGACTATCTCATTTCCGATGCACTATTCCTTCTCTACTGCATCCCTCGATCGCTCACATTGACGAATTAACGCAGAAATTGCGTGGCTATAAATTACTTTGGGTTCTATGACTTCTCCTTCTAAATGGAGTAACGTTTCAATGGAAACGACTGGATTTTCTTTTGCGATAGGAGTATCTCCTTTCCGATGCAATATTCCTTCTTTACTGCATCTCTCGCTCCCTCACATTGACGAATTAACACAGAAATTGCGTCGCTATGAAATACTATGTGTTCTATGACTTCTCCTTCTAAATCGAGTAACGTTTCTATGGAAACGACAGGATTTTCATTTGGGATACTTCTATCTCCTTTCCGATGCACTATTCCTTCTTAATTGCATCCCTCGCTCCCTCACATTGACGAGTTAACACAGAAATAGCGTCGCTATGAAATACTATGGGTTCTATGACTTCTCCTTCTAAATCGAGTAACTTTTCTATGGAATCGACAGGATTTTCTTTTGGGATAAGAGTATCTCCTTTCCGATGCACTATTCCTTCTTCACTGCATCCCTCGTTCCCTCACATTGACGAATAAGCACAGAAATTGAGTCGCTATGAAATACTATGGGTTCTATGACTTCTCCTTCTAAATCGAGTGACGTTTCTTTTGAAACGAAAGGATTTTCTTTTTGGTTACGACTATCTCCTTTCCTATGCAATATTCCTTCTTTACTGCATCCCTCGCTCCCTCACATTGACGGATTAACGCAGAAATTGCGTCGCTATGAATTACTTTGGGTTCTATGACTTCTCGTTCTAAATCGAGTAACGTTTCCATTTAAACGACGGGATTTTCTTTTGGGATACGAGAATCTCCTTTCCGATGCACTATTCCTTCTTTACTGCATCTCTTGCTCCCTCACATTGACGAATGAACACAGAAATTGCGTCGCTATGAAATACTATGTGTTCTATGACTTCTCCTTCTAAATCGAGTAACGTTTCTATGGTAACGACAGGATTTTCTTTTGGGATACGAGTATCTCCATTCCGATTCACTATTCCTTCTTTACTGCATCCTTCGCTACGTCACATTGACGAATTAACACAGAAATGGCGTCGCTATGAAATACTATGGGTTCTATGTCTTCTCCTTCTACATCGAGTAACGTTTCTATGGAAACGACAGGATTTTCTTTTGGTATACGAGTATCTCCTTTCCGATGCACTATTCCTTCTTTACTGCATCCCTCGCTTCCTCACATTGACGAATTAACACAGAAATTGCGTCGCTACGAATTACTATGGGTTCCATGTCTTCTCCTTCTAAATCGAGTAACGTTTCTATGGAAACGAAAACATTTTCTTTTGGTATACGAGTATCTCCTTTCCGTTGCACTATTCCGTCATTACGGCATCCCTCGCTCCCTCACATTGACGAACTAACACAGAAATTGCGTCGCTATGATATACTATGTGTACTGTGACTTCTCCTTCTAAATCTTGTAACGTTTCTATGGAAACGACAGGATTTTCTTATGGGATACGAGTATCTCCTTTCCGATGCACTATTCCTTCTTTACTGCATCCCTCCCTCCCTCACATTGACGAAATAACACAGAAACTGCGTCGCTATGAAATACTATGGGTTCAATGACTTCTCCTTCTAAATCGAGTAACGTTTCTATGGAAACGAAAGGATTTTCTTTTGGTATACGAGTATCTCCTTTCCGTTGCACTATTCCGTCATTACTGCATCCCTCGCTCCCTCACATTGACGAATTAACACAGAAATTGCGTCGCTATGATATACTATGTGTACTGTGACTTCTCCTTCTAAATCGAGTAACGTTTCAATGGAAACGACAGGATTTTCTTTTGGGATACGAGTAACTCCTTTCCGATGCACTGTTCCTTCTTTACTGCATCCCTCGCACCCTCACATTGACGGATTAACGCAGAAATTGCATCGCTATGAAATACTATGTGTTCTATGACTTCTCTTTCTAAATCGAGTAACGTTTCTATGGAAACGACAGTTTTTCTTTTGGTATGCGAGTATCTCCTTTCCGATGTACTATTCCATCTTTACTGCATCCCTGGCTCCATCACATTGCCGAATTAACACAGAAATTGCGTCGCTATGAAATACTATGCGTTCTATGACTTCTCCTTCAAAATCGAGTAACGTTTCTATGGAAACGACAGGATGTTGTTTTGTGATACGACTATCTCCTTTCCGATGCACTATTCCTTCTCTACTGCATCCCTCGATCCCTCACATTGACGAATTAACGCAGAAATTGAGTCGCTACAATTTTCTTTGGGTTCTATGACTTCTCCTTCTAAATCGAGTAACGTTTCAATGGAAACTACTGGATTTTCTTTTGGGATAGGAGTATATCCTTTCCGATGCAATATTCCTTCTTTACTGCATCTCTCGCTCCCTCACATTGACGAATTAACACAGAAATTGCGTCGCTATGAAATACTATGTGTTCTATGACTTCTCCTTCTAAATCGAGTAACGTTTCAATGGAAACGACAGGATTTTCTTTTGGGATACGAGTATCTCCTTTCCGATGCACTATTTCTTCTTTACTGCATCCCTCGCTCCCTCACATTGGCGAAGTAACACAGAAATTGCGACGCTATGGATTACTATCTGTTCTGTGACTTCTCCTTCTTAATCGAGTAACCTTTCTATGGAAACGACAGGATTTTCTTTTATGATACGAGTGCCTCCTTTCCGATGCAGTATTCCTTCTTTACTGCATCCCTCGCTACCTCACATTGACGAATTAACACAGAAATTGCGTCAATACGAAATACTATGGGTTCTATGACTTCACCTTCTAAATCGAGTAACGTTCCTATGGAAACGACAGGATTTTCTTTTATGATACGAGTACCTCCTTTCCGATGCACTATTAGTTCTTTACTGCATCCCTCGCTCCCTCAGATTGACGAAAAAGCTTAGAAATTGCGTCGCCATGAATTACTATGGGTTCTATAACTTTTCCTTCTAAATCGAGTAACGTTTCTATGGAAATGACAGGATTTCGTTTGGGGATACAACTATCTCCTTTCCGATGCACTATTCCTTCTTTACTTCATCGCTCGCTCCCTCACGTTGACGAATTAACGCAGAAATTGCGTCGCTATGAATTACTTTGTGTTCTATGACTTCTCGTTCTAAATCGAGTAACGTTTCCATTTAAACGACTAGATTTTCTTTTGGGATACGAGAATCTCCTTTCCGATGCACTATTCCTTCTTCACTGCATCTCTCGCTCCCTCACATTGACGAATTAACACAGAAATTGCGTCGCTATGAAAAACTATGTGTTCTATGACTTCTCCCCTTAAATCGAGTGACGTTTCTATGGTAACGACAGGATTTTCTTTTGGGATACGAGTATCCCCATTCCGGTGCACTATTCGTTCTTTACTGCAACCTTCGCTACCTCACATTGACGAATTAACACAGAAATGGCGTCGCTATGAAATACTATGGGTTCTATGACTTCTCCTTCTAAATCGAGTAACGTTTCTATGGAAACGACAGGATTTTCTTTTGGGATACGTGTATCTAATTCCGATGCACTGTTCCCTCTTAACTGCATCCCTCGCTTCCTCACATAGGCAAATTAACACAGAAATTGCGTCGCTATGAAATTCCATTGGTTCTAAGACATCTCCTTCTAAATCGAGTAACGTTTCTATGGAAACAACAGGATTTTCTTTTACGATACGAGTATCTCCTTTCCGATGAACTATTCCTTCGTTACTTCATCCTTTCGCTCCCCCACATTGACGAATTAACACAGAAATGGCGTCGCTATGAAATACTATGTGTTCTACGACTTCTCCTTCTAAATCGAGTAACTTTTCAATGGAAACGACAGGATTTTCTTTTGGGATATGAGTATCTCCCTTCCGATGCAATATTATCTCTTTACTGCATCCCTCGCTCCCTCAGATTGACGAATAAGGAGAGAAATTGCGTCGCCATGAATTACTATGGGTTCTATAACTTTTCCTTCAAAATCGAGTAACGTTTCAATGGAAACGATAGGATTTCGTTTCGGGATACAACTATCTCCTTTCCGATGCACTATTCCTTCCTTACTTCATCCCTCGCTCCCTCACATTGACGAATTAACGCAGAAATTGCGTCGCTATGAATTACTTAGGGGTTCAATGACTTCTCCTTCTAAATCGAGTAACGTTTCCATGGATACGACTGGATTTTCTTTTGGGATACGAGTATCTCCTTTCCGATGCACTATTCCTTCTGTACTGCAACCTTCGCTACCTCACATTGACGAATTAACACAGAAATGGCGTCGCTATGAAATACTATGGGTTCTATGACTTCTCCTTCTAAGCCGAGTAACGTTTCCATGGAAACGACAGGATTTTCGTTTGGGATACGAGTATCTCTTTTCCGCTGCACTATGCCTCCTTTACTGCATCCCACGCTCCCTCACATTGACGAATTAACACAGAAATTGCGTCGCTATGAAATATTATGGGTTCTATGACTTCTCCTTCTAAATCGAGAAACGTTTCTATTGAAACGACAGGATTTTCTTTTGGTATACAAGTATCTCCTTTCCGATGCACTATTCCATCTTTACTGCAACACTCGCTCCCTCACATTGACGAATTAACACAGAAATGGCGTCGCTGTGAAATACTATGGGTTCTATGACTTCTCCTTCTAAATCGAGTATCGTTTCTATTGAAACGACTGGATTTTCTTTTTGGTTACGACTATCTCCTTTCAGATGCAGTATTCCTTCCTTACTGCATCCCTCGCTCCCTCATATTGACGAATTAACACAGAAATTACGTCGCTATGAAATACTATGAGTTCTATGACTTCTCCTTCTAAATCGAGTAACGTTTCTATGAAAACGACAGGATTTTCTTTTGGTATACGAGTATCTCCTTTCCGTTGTACTATTCCGTCTTTACTGCATCCCTGGCTCCCTCACATTGACGAATTAACACAGAAATTGCGTCTCAATGATATATTATGTGTACTGTGACTTCTCCTTCTAAATCGAGTAACGTTTCTATGCAAAGGTCAGGGTATTCTTTTGGGATACGAGTATCTCCTTCCCGATGCACTGTTCCTTCTTTACTGCATCCCTCGCACCCTCACACTGACGGATTAACACAGAAATTGCGTCGCTATGAAATACTACGGGTTCCATGACTTCTCCTTCTAAATCGAGTAACGTTTCAATGGAAACGACTGGATTTCTTTTGCGATAGGAGTATCTCCTTTCCGATGCAATATTCCTTCATTACTGCATCTCTCGCTAACTCACATTGACGAATTAACACAGAAATTGCGTCGCTATGAAATACTACGTGTTCTATGACTTCTCCTTCTAAATCGAGTAACGTTTCTATGGTAACGACAGGATTTTCTTTTGGGAAACGAGTATCTCCATTCCGATGCAGTATTCCTTCTTTACTACATCCCTCGCTACCTCACATTGACGAAGTAACACAGAAATGGCGTCGCTATGAAATACTATATGTTATATGACTTCTCCTTCTAAATCGAGTAACGTTTCTATGGAAACGACAGTATTTTCTTTTGGTATACGAGTATCTCCTTTCCGATGCACTATTCCTTCTTTACTGTGTCCCTCGCTTCCTCACTTTGACGAATTAACACAGAAATTGCGTCGCTATGAAATACTATGTGTTCTACGACTTCTCCTTCTAAATCGAGTAACGTTTCAATGGAAAAGACAGGATTTTCTTTTGGGATATCAGTATCTCCTTTCCGATGCACTATTCCCTCTTTACTGCACCCCTCCCTCCCTCACATTGGCGAATAAGCAGAGAAATTACGTCGCTATGAAATACTATGTGTTCTATGACAACTCCTTCTAAATCGAGTATCGTTTCTATGGAAACGACATGATTTTCTTATGGGATACGAGTATCTCCTTTCCGATGCACTATTCCTTCTCTACTGCATCCCTCGATCCCTCACATTGACCAATTAACGCAGAAATTGCGTCGCTATAAATTACTTTGGGTTCTATGACTTCTCCTTCTAAATCGAGTGACGTTTCTTTTGAAACGAAAGGATTTTCTTTTTGGTTACGACTATCTCCTTTCCGATGCAGTATTCCTTCTTTACTGCATCCCTCGCTCCCTGTCATTGACGAATTAACACAGAAATTGCGTCGTTATGAAATACTATGTGGTCTATGACTTCCCCTTCTAAATCGAGTAGCGTTTCTATTGAAACGACAGGATTTTCTTTTATGATACGAGTACCTCCTTTCCGATGCACTATGCCTTCTTTACTGCATCCCTCGCTCCCTCACATTGACGATTTAACACAGAAATTGCGTCGCTATGCAATACTATGGGTTCTATGACTTCTCCTTCTAAATCGAGTGACGTTTCTATTGAAACGACAGGATTTTTTTTTTGGTTATGACTATCTCCTTTCCGATGCAGTATTCCTTCTTTACTGCATCCCTCGCTCCCTCACATTGACGAATTAACACAGAAATTGCGTCGCTATGAAATACTATGTGGTCTATGACTTCCCCTTCTAAATCGAGTAACGTTTCTATTGAAACGACAGGATTTTCTAATGGTATACGTGTATCTCCTTTCCGTTGCACTATTCCTTCTTTACTGCATCCCTCGCTCCCTCACATTGACGAATTAACACAGAAATTGCGTCGCTATGATATACTATGTGTTCTATGACTTCTCCTTCTAAATCGAGTAACGTTTCCTTGGAAACGACAGGGTTTTCTTTTGGTATACGAGTATCTCGTTTCCGATGCACTATTCCTTCTTTACTGCGTCCCTCGCGCCATCACTTTGACGAAGTAACACAGAAATTGCGTCGCTATGAAATACTATGTGTTCTACGACTTCTCCTTCTAAATCGAGTAACGTTTCAATGGAAACAACAGGATTTTCTTTTGGGATACGAGTATCTCCTTTCCGATGCACTATTCCCTCTTTACTGCATCACTCGCTCCCTCACATTGACGAATTAACACAGAAATTGCGTCGCTGTGAAATACTATGTGTTTCATCACTTCTCCTTCTAAATCGAGTAACGTTTCAATGGAAACGACAGGATTTTCTTTTATGATACGAGTACCTCCTTTCCGATGCACTATTCCCTCTTTACTGCATCCCTCGCTCCCTCAGATTGACGAATAAGCAAAGAAATTGCGTCGCCATGATTTACTATGGGTTCTATAACTTCTCCTTCTAAATCGAGTAACGTTTCTATGGAAACGCCAGGATATTGTTTCGGGATACAACTGTCTCCTTTCCGATGCACTATTCCTTCTTTACTCCATTCCTCGCTCCCTCACATTGACGAATTAACGCAGAAATTGCGTCGCTATGAATTACTTTGGGTTCTATGACTTCTCCTTCTAAATCGAGTAACGTTTCAAAGGAAACGCCTGGACTTTTTTTTCCGATAGGAGTATCTCCTTTCCGGTGCACTATTCCTTTTTTACTGCATCTCTCGCTCCCTCACATTGACGAATTAACACTGAAATTGCGTCGCTATGAAATACTATGTGTTCTATGACTTCTCCTTCTAAATGGAGTAACGTTTCTATGGTAACGACAGGATTCTCTTTTTGGATACGAGTATCTCCATTCCGATGCAGTATTCCGTCTTTACTGAATCCCTCGCTACCTCACATTGACGAATTAACACAGAAATGGCGTCAATACGAAATACTATGGGTTCTATGACTTCTCCTTCTAAATCGAGTAACGTTCCTATGGAAACGACAGGTTTTTCTTTTATGATACGAGTACCTCCTTTCCGATGTCCTATTAGTTCTTTACTGCATCCCTCGCTCCCTCAGATTGAGGAAAAAGCAGAGAAATTGCGTCGCCATGAATTACTATGGGTTCTATAACTTTTCCTTCTAAATCCAGTAACGTTGCTATGGAAATGACAGCATTTCGTTTCGGGATACAACTATCTCCTTTCCGATGCACTATTCCTTCTTTACCTCAACGCTCGCTCCCTCACATTGACGAATTAACACTGAAATTGCGTCGCTATGAAATACTATGTGTTCTATGACTTCTCCTTCTAAATCGAGTTACGTTTCTATGGTAACGACAGGATTTTCTTTTTGGATACGAGTATCTCCATTCCGATGCACTATTCCTTCTTTACTGCATCCCTCGCTACCTCACATTGACGAATTAACACAGAAATGGCGTCGCTATGAAATACTATGGGTTCTATGACTTCTTCTTCTACATCGAGTAACGTCTCTATGGAAACGACAGGATTTTCCTTTGGTATACGAGTATCTCCATTCCGATGCACTATTCCTTCTTTACTGCATCCCTCGCTCCCTCACATTGACGAATTAACACAGAAATTGCGTCGCCACGAATTACTATGGGTTCCATGTCTTCTCCTTCTAAATCGAGTAACGTTTCTATGGAAACGAAAGGTTTTTCATTTGGGATACGAGTATCTTCTTTCCTATGCACTATTACTTCTTCACTGCATCCCTGGCTCCCTCACATTGACGATTCAACACAGATTTGCGATTCTATGGAATACTATGTGTACTATGAGATCTCCTTCTAAATCGAGTAACGTTTCTATGGAAACGACAGGATTTTCTTTTGGTATACGAGTATCTCCTTTCCGTTGCACTATTCCGTCATTACTAAATCCCTCGCTCCCTCACATTGACGAATTAACACAGAAATTGCGTCGCTATGATATACTATGTGTACTGTGACTTCTCCTTCTAAATCGAGTAACGTTTCTATGCAAAGGTCAGTTTATTCTTTTGGGATACGAGTATCGCCTTTCCGATGCACTGTTCCTTCTTTACTGCATCCCTCGCACCCTCACATTGACGGATTAACACAGAAATTGCGTCGCTATGAAATACTATGTGTTCTATGACTTCTCCTTCTAAATCGAGTAACGTTTCTACGGTAACGACAGGATTTTCTTTTGGTATACGAGTATCTCCTTACCGATGTACTATTCCTTCTTTATGGCGTCCCGCGCTCCCTCACTTTGACGAATTAACACAGAAATTGCGTCGCTATGAAATACTATGTGTTCTACGACTTCTCCTTCTAAATTGAGTAACGTTACAATGGAAACGACATGATTTTCTCTTGGGATACGAGTATTTCCTTTCCGATGCACCATTCCTTCTTTACTGCATCTCTCGCTCCCTCACATTGACGAATTAACACAGAAATTGCGTCGCTATGAAATACTATGTGTTCCATGACATCTCCTTCTAAATCGAGTAACGTTTCTATGGAAACGAAAGGTTTTTCTTTTATGATACGAGCACCTCCTTTCCGATGCACTATTAATTCTTTACTGCATCCCTCGCTCCCTCAGATTGACGAATAAGCAGAGAAATAGCGTCGCCATGATTTACTATGAGTTCTATACCTTCTCCTTCTAAATCGAATAACGTTTCTATGGAAACGACAGGATTTCGTTTCGGGATACAACTATCTCCTTTCCGATGAACTATTCCTTCTTTACTTCATCCCTCGCTCCCTCACATTGACGAATTAACGCGGAAATTGCGTCGCTATAAATTACTTTGGGTTCTATGACTTCTCCTTTTAAATCGAGTAACGTTTCAATGGAAACGACTGGATTTTCTTTTGCGATAATAGTATCTCCTTTCCGATGCAATATTCCTTCTTTACTGCATCTCTCGCTCCCTCACATTGACGAATTAACACAGAAAGTGCGTCGCTATGAAATACTATGTGTTCTATGACTTCCCCTTCTAAATCGAGTAACGTTTCTATGGTAACGACAGGATTATCTTTTGGGAAACGAGTATCCCCATTCCGATGCAGTATTCCTTCTTTACTACATCCCTCGCTACCTCACATTGACGAATTAACACAGAAATGGCGTCGCTATGATATACTATGTGTTCTATGACTTCTCCTTCTAAATCGAGTAACCTTACCTTGGAAACGACAGGGTTTTCTTTTGGTATACGAGTATCTCCTTTCCGATGCACTATTCCTTCTTTACTGTGTCCTCGCTTCCTCACTTTGACTATTTAACACAGAAATCGCGTCGCTATGAAATACTATGGGTTCTATGACTTCCCCTTCTAAATCGAGTAACGTTTCTATTGAAACGACAGGATTTTCTTTTGGGTTATGACTATCTCCTTTCCGATGCATATTCCTTCTTTACTGCATCCCTCGCTCCCTCACATTGACGAATTAAGACAGAAATTGCGTCGCTATGAAATACTATGTGGTCTATGACTTCCCCTTCTAAATCGAGTAACGTTTCTATTGAAACGACAGGATTTTCTTATGGTATACGAGTATATCCTTTCCGTTGCACTATTCCTTCTTTACTGCATCCCTCGCTCCCTCACATTGACGAATTAACACAGAAATTGCGTCGCTATGATATACTATGTGTTCTATGACTTCTCCTTCTAAATCGAGTAACGTTACCTTGGAAACGACAGGGTTTTCTTTTGGTATACGAGTATCTCATTTCCGATGCACTATTCCTTCTTTACTGCGTCCCTCGCTCCATCACTTTGACGAAGTAACACAGAAATTGCGTCGCTATGAAATACTATGTGTTCTACGACTTCTCCTTCTAAATCGAGTAACGTTACAATGGAAACGACATGATTTTCTCTTGGGATACGAGTATTTCCTTTCCGATGCACCATTCCTTCTTTACTGCATCTCTCGCTCCCTCACATTGGCGAATTAACACAGAAATTGCGTCGCTATGAAATACTATGTGGTCTATGACTTCCCCTTCTAAATCGAGTAACGTTTCTATTGAAACGACAGGATTTTCTTATGGTATACGAGTATCTCCTTTCCGTTGCACTATTCCTTCTTTACTGCATCCCTCGCTCCCTCACATTGACGAATTAACACAGAAATTGCGTCGCTATGATATACTATGTGTTCTATGACTTCTCCTTCTAAATCGAGTAACCTTACCTTGGAAACGACAGGGTTTTCTTTTGGTATACGAGTATCTCCTTTCCGATGCACTTTTCCTTCTTTACTGCGTCCCTCGCTCCATCACTTTGACGAATTAACACAGAAATTGCGTCGCTATGAAGTACTATGTGTTCTACGACTTCTCCTTCTAAATCCAGTAACGTTTCTATGGTAACGACAGGATTTTCGTTTTGGATACGAGTATCTCGATTCCGATGCAGTATTCCTTCTTTACTGCATCCCTCGCTACCTCACATTGACGAATTAACACAGAGATGGCGTCAGTACGAAATACTATGGGTTCTATGACTTCTCCTTCTAAATCGAGTAACGTTCCTATGGAAAAGACAGGATTTTCTTTTATGATACGAGTACCTCCTTTCCGATGCACTATTAGTTCTTTACTGCATCCCTCGCTCCCTCAGATTGACGAAAAAGCAGAGAAATTGCGTCGCCATGAATTACTATGGGTTCTATAACTTTTCCTTCTAAATTGAGTAACGTCTCTATGGAAATGAAAGCATTTCGTTTCGGGATACAACTATCTCCTTTCCGATGCACTATTCCTTCTTTACTTCATCGCTCGCTCCCTCACATTGACGAATTAACACAGAAATTGCGTCGCTATGAATTACTTTGGGTTCTATGACTTCTCGTTCTAAATCGAGTAACGTTTCCATTTAAACGACTGGATTTTCTTTTGGTATACGAGAATCTCCTTTCCGATGCACTATTCCTTCTTTACTGCATCTCTTGCTCCCTCACATTGACGAATTAACACAGAAATTGCGTCGCTATGAAATACTATGTGTTCTATGACTTCTCCTTCCAAATCGAGTAACGTTTCTATGGTAACGACAGGATTTTCTTTTGGGATACGAGTATCTCCATTCCGATGCACTATTCCTTCTTTACTGCATCCCTCGCTACCTCACATTGACGAATTAACACAGAAATGGCGTCGCTATGAAATACTATGGGTTCTATGACTTCTCCTTCTACATCGAGTAACGTTTCTATGGAAACGACAGGATTTTCTTTTGGTATACGAGTATCTCCTTTCCGATGCACTGTTCCTTCTTTACTGCATCCCTCGCTCCCTCACATTGACGAATTAACACAGAAATTGCGTCGCTACGAATTACTAAGGGTTCCATGTCTTCTCCTTCTAAATCGAGTAACGTTTCTATGGAAACGAAAGGATTTTCTTTTGGTATACGAGTATCTCCTTTCCGTTGCACTATTCCGTCATTACTGCATCCCTCGCTCCCTCACATTGACGAATTAACACAGAAATTGCGTCGCTATGATATACTATGTGTACTGTGACTTCTCCTTCTAAATCGAGTAACGTTTCTATGGAAACGACAGGATTTTCTTATGGGATACGAGTATCTCCTTTCCGATGCACTATTCCTTCTTTACTGCATCCCCTGCTCCCTCACATTGACGAAATAACACAGAAACTGCGTCGCTATGAAATACTATGGGTTCAATGACTTCTCCTTCTAAATCGAGTAACGCTTCTATGGAAACGACAGGATTTTCTTTTGGTATACGAGTATCTCCTTTCCGTTGCACTATTCCGCCATTACTGCATCCCTCGCTCCCTCACATTGACGAATTAACACAGAAATTGCGTCGCTATGATATACTATGTGTACTGTGACTTCTCCTTCTAAATCGAGTAACGTTTCAATGCAAAGGTCAGTTTATTATTTTGGGATACGAGTATCTCCTTTCCGATGCACTATTCCTTCTTTACTGCATCCCTCGCTCCCTCACGTTGACGTAATAACACAGAAACTGCGTCGCTATGAAATACTATGGGTTCAATGACTTCTCCTTCTAAATCGAGTAACGTTTCTATGGAAACGACAGGATTTTCTTTTGGTATACGAGTATCTCCTTTCCGTTGCACTATTCCGTCTTTACTGCATCTCTCGCTCCCTCACATTGACGAATTAACACAGAAATTGCGTCGCTATGAAATACTATGTGTTCCATGCCATCTCCTTCTACATCGAGTAACGTTTCTATGGAAACGACAGGATTTTCTTTTATGTTACGAGTACCTCCTTTCCGATGCACTATTAATTCTTTACTGCATCCCTCGCTCCCTCAGATTGACGAATAAGCAGAGAAATAGCGTCGCCATGAATTACTATGTGTTCTATAACATCTCCTTCTAAATCGAGTAACGTTTCTATGGAAACGACAGGATGTTCTTTTGTGATGAGACTCTCTCCTTTCCGATGCACTATTCCTTCTTTACTGCGTCCCTCGCTCCCTCACTTTGACGAATTAACACATAAATTGCGTCGCTATGAAATACTATGTGTTCTACGACTTCTCCTTCAAAATCGAGTAACTTTTCAATGGAAACGACAGGATTTTCTTTTGGGATACGTGTATCTCCTTTCCGATGCACTATTCCCTCTAACTGCATCCCTCGCTCCCTCACATAGGAAAATTAACACAGAAATTCCGTCGCTATGAAATACCATTGGTTCTAAGACATCTCCTTCAAAATCGAGTAACGTTCATATGGAAACAACAGGATTTTCTATTACGATACGAGTATCTCCTTTCCTTCTTTACTGCATCCCTCGGTCCCTCAGACTGACGAATTAACACAGAAATTGCGTCGCTATGAAATACTATGGGATCTATGACTTCACCTTCTAAATTGAGTAACGTATCTATGGATAGGACAGGATATTCTTTTGGGATACGAGATTCTCCTTTCCGATGCGCAATTCCTGCTTTACTGCATCCCTGGCTCCCTCACATTGACAAATTAACACAGAAATTGCGACGCTATGGAATACTACGTGTTCTATGACTTCTCCTTCTAAATCGAGAAACGTTTCTATTGAAACGACAGGATTTTCTTTTGGTATACAAGTATCTCCTTTCCGATGCACTATTCCTTCTTTACTGCATCCCTCGCTTCCTCACGTTGACGAATTAACACAGAAATGGCGTCGCTATGAAATACTATGGGCTCTATGACTTCTCCCTCTAAATCGAGTTACGTTTCTACGGAAACGACAGGATTTTCGTTTGGGATACGAGTATCTCCTTTCCGATGCTCTATGCCTTCTTTACTGCATCCCTCCCTCCCTCACATTGACGAATTAACACAGAAATTGCGTCGCAATGTAATACTATGGGTTCTATGACTTCTCCTTCGAAATCGAGTATCGTTTCTATTAAAACGACAGGCTTTTCTTTTTGGTTACGACTATCTCCTTTCCGATGCAGTATTCCTTCTTTACTGCATCCTTCGCTCCCTCACATTGACGAATTAACACAGAAATTACGTCGCTATGAAATACTATGTTTTCCATTTCTTCTCCTTCTAAATCGAGTAACGTTTCTATGGAAACGACAGGATATTCTTTTATGATACGAGTACCTCCTTTCCGATGCACTATTAGTTCTTTACTGCGTCCCTCGCTCCGGCAGATTGACGAATAAGCAGAGAAATTGCGTCGCCATGAATTACTATGGGTTCTATAACTTTTCCTTGTATATCGAGTAACGTTTCTATGGAAACGACAGGATTTTCTTTTGGGATACGAGAATCTCCTTTCCGATGCACTATTCCATCTTCACTGCATCTCTTGCTCCCTCACATTGACGAATTAACACAGAAATTGCGTCACTATGAAATACTATGGGTTCTATGATTTCTCCTTCTACATCGAGTAACGTTTCTATGGAAACGACAGGATTTTCTTTTGGTATACGAGTATCTCCTTTCCGATGCACTATTCCTTCTTTACTGCATCCCTCGCTCCCTCACATTGACGAATTAACACAGAAATTGGGTCGCTACGAATTACTATGTGTTCCATGACTTCTCCTTCTAAATCGAGTAACGTTTCTATGGAAACGACAGGATTTTCTTTTGGGATACGAGTATCTTCTTTCCTATGCACTATTACTTCTTCACTGCATCCCTGGCTCCCTCACATTGACGATTTAACACAGATTTGCGATTGTATGGAATACTATGTGGACTATGACTTCTCCTTCTAAATGAGTAACGTATCTATGGAAACGACAGGATTTTCTTATGGGATACGAGTATCTCCTTTCCTATGCACTATTCCTTCTTTACTGCATCCCTCGCTCCCTCACATTGACGAAATAACACAGAAACTGCGTCGCTATGAAATACTATGGGTTCAATGACTTCTCCTTCTAAATCGAGTAACGTTTCTATGGAAACGACAGGATTTTCTTTTGGTATACGAGTATCTCCTTTCCGTTGCACTATTCCGTCTTTACTGCATCTCTCGCTCCCTCACATTGACGAATTAACACAGATTATGCGTCGCATGAAATACTATGTGTTCCATGACATCTCCTTCTAAATCGAGTTACGTTTCTATGGAAACGACAGGATTTTCTTTTATGATACGAGTACCTCCTTTCCGATGCACTATTAATTCTTTACTGCATCCCTCGCTCCCTCAGATTGACGAATAAGCAGAGACATAGCGTCGCCATGCATTACTATGTGTTCTATAACTTCTCCTTCTAAATCGAGTAACGTTTCTATGGAAACGACAGGATGTTCTTTTGTAATGCGAATCTCTCCTTTCCGATGCACTATTCCTTCTTTACTGCGTCCCTCGCTCCCTCACTTTGACGAATTAACACAGAAATTGCGTCGCTATGAAATACTATGTGTTCTACGACTTCTCCTTCAAAATCGAGTAACTTTTCAATGGAAACGACAGGATTTTCTTTTGGGATACGTGTATCTCCTTTCCGATGCACTATTCCCTCTAACTGCATCCCTCGCTCCCTCACATAGGAAAATTAACACAGAAATTCCGTCGCTATGAAATACCATTGGTTCTAAGACATCTCCTTCTAAATCGAGTAATGTTTATATGGAAACAACAGGATTTTCTATTACGATACGAGTATCTCCTTTCCGATGCACTATTCCTTCTTTACGGCATCCCTCGGTCCCTCACACTGACGAATTTACACAGAAATTGCGTCGCTATGAAATACTATGGGTTCTATGACTTCTCCTTCTAAATTGAGTAACGTATCTATGGATACGACAGGATTTTCTTTTGGGATACCATTATCTCCTTTCCGATGCACTATTCCTTCTTTACTGCATCCCTGGCTCCCTCACATTGACGAATTAACACATACATTGCGACGCTATGGAATATTATGTGTTTTATGACTTTTCCTTCTATATCGAGTAACGTTTCTATGGAAACGACAGGATTTTCGTTTGGGATACGAGTATCTCCTTTCCGATGCTCTATGCCTTCTTTACTGCATCCCTCGCTCCCTCACATTGACGAATTAACGCAGAAATTGCGTCGCCATGAATTACTATGGGTTCTATAACTTTTCCTTGTATATCGAGTAACGTTCCTATGGAAACGACAGGATTTCTTTTCGGGATACAACTATCTCCTTTCCGATGCACTATTCATTCTTTACTTCATCCCTCGCTCCCTCACATTGACGGATTAACGCAGAAATTGCGTCGCTATGAATTTTTTTGGGTTCTATGAGTTCGCCCCCGAAATCGAGTAACGTTTCCATGGAAACGACTGGATTTTCTTTTGGGATACGAGTATCTCCTTTCCGATGCACCATTACTTCTTTACTGCATCTCTCGCACCCTCACATCGACGAATTAACACAGAGATTGCGTCGCTATGAAATACTATGTGTTCTATGACTTCTCCTTCTAAATCGAGTAACGTTTCTATGGTAACGACAGGATTTTCTTTTGGGATACGAGTAACTCCTTTCCGATGCACTATTTCTTCTTCACTGCATCCCTGGCTCCCTCACATTGACGAATTAACACAGATTTGTGATTCTATGAAATACTGTGTGTTCTATGACTTCTCCTTCTAAATCGAGTAACGTTTCTATGGAAACGACAGGATTTTTTTATGGGATACGGGTATCTCCTTTCCGATGCACTATTCCTACTTTACTGCATCCTTCGCTCCCTCACACAGAAGAATTAACATTGAAATTGCGTCGCTTTGAAATACTATGGGTTCAATGACTTCTAATTCTAAATCGAGTAACGTTTCTATGGAAACGACAGGATGTTCTTTTGTGATACAACTATCTCCTTTCCGATCCACTATTCCTTCTTTATTTCATCCCTCGCTCCCTCATATTGACGAATTAACGCAGAAATTGCGTCGCTATGAATTTTTTTTGGGTTCTATGAGTTCTCCCTCTAAATCGAGTAACGTTTCCATGGAAACGACTGGATTTTCTTTGGGATACGAGTATCTCCTTTCCGATGCACCATTCCTTCTTTACTGCATCTCTCGCTCCCTCACATCGAAGAATTAACACAGAGATTGCGTCGCTATGAAATACTATGTGTTCTATGACTTCTCCTTCTAAATCGAGTAACGTTTCAACGGTAACGACAGGATTTTCTTTTGGGATACGAGTATCTCCTTTCCGATGCACCATTCCTTCTTTACTGCATCTCTCGCTCCCTCACATCGAAGAATTAACACAGAGATTGTGTCGCTATGAAATACTATGTGTTCTATGACTTCTCCTTCTAAATCGAGTAACGTTTCAACGGTAACGACAGGATTTTCTTTTGGGATACGAGTATCTCCTTTCCGATGCACCATTCCTTCTTTACTGCATCTCTCGCTCCCTCACATCGAAGAATTAATACAGAAATTGCGTCGCTATGAAAAACTGTGTGTTCTATGACTTCTCCTTCTAAATCGAGTAACGTTTCTATGATAACGACAGGATTTTCTTTTGGGATACGAGTATCTCCATTCCGATGCACTATTCCTTCTTTTCTGCATCCCTCGCTACCTCACATTGACGAATTAACACAGAAATTGCGCCGCTATGAAATACTATGGGTTCTATGACTTCTTCTTCTAAATCGAGTAACGTTTCTATGGAAACGACAGGATTTTCTTATGGGAAACGAGTATCTCCTTTCCGATGCACTATTCCTTTTTTCTGCATCCCTCGCTCCCTCACACTGAAGAATTAACGCAGAAATTGCGTCGCTATGAAATACCATGGGATCAATGACTTCTCCTTCTAAATCGAGTAACGTTTCTATGGAAACGACAGGATGTTCTTTTGTGATACGACTATCTCCTTCCCGATGCACTATTCCTTCTTTACTGCATCCCTCGCTCCCTCACATTGACGATTCAACATAGAAATTGCGCCGTTATGAATTACTAAGGGTTCTATGACTTCTTCTTCTAAATCGAGAAACGTTTCTATGGAAACGACTGGATTTTCTTTTGGGATACGAGTATCTCCTTTCCGATGTACCATTCCTTCTTTACAGCATCTCTCGCTCCCTCACATCGAAGAATTAAGACAGAGATTGCGTCGCTATGAAATACTATGTGTTCTATGACTTCTCCTTCTAAATCGAGTAACGTTTCTATGGAAACGACAGGATATTCTTTTATGATACGAGTACCTCCTTTACGATGCACTATTAGTTCATTACTGCATCCCTCGCGCCCTCAGATTGACGAATAAGCAGAGAAATTGCGTCGCCATGAATTACTATGGGTTCTACATCTTCTCCTTGTAAATCGAGTAACGTTTCTATGGAAACGACGGGATTTCGTTTCGGGATACAACTATCTCCTTTCCGATGCACTATTCCTTCTTTACTTCATCCCTCGCTCCCTCACATTGAGGAATTAACGCATAAATTGCGTTGCTATGAATTACTTTGGGTTCTATGACTTCTCCTTCTAAATCGAGTAACGTTACCATGGAAACGACTGGATTTTCTTTTGGGATACGAGTATCTCCATTCCGATGCACTATTCCTTCTTTACTGCATCCATCGCTACCTCACATTGACGAATTAACGCAGAAATTGCGTCGCTATGAATTTTTTTGGGTTCTATGAGTTCTCCCTCTAAATCGAGTAACGTTTCCGTGGAAACGACTGGATATTCTTTTGGTATACGAGTATCTCCTTTCCCATGCACTATTCCTACTATACTGCATCCCTCGCTCCCTCACATTGACGAATTAACAAAGAAATTGCGTCGCTATGATTTACTTTGGGTTCCATGACTTCTCCTTCTAAATCGAGTAACGTTTCTATGGAAAAGACTGGATTTTCTTATGGGATACGAGTATCTTTTTTCCGATGCACTATTCATTTTTTCTGCATCCCTCGCTCCCTCACACTGAAGAACTAACACAGAAATTGCGTCGCTATGAAATACCATGGGATCAATGACTTCTCCTTCTAAATCGAGTAACGTTTCTATGGAAACGACTGGATATTCTTTTGGTATACGAGTATCTCCTTTCCGATGCACTATTCCTACTATACTGCATCCCTCGCTCCCTCACACTGACGAATTAACAAAGAAATTGCGTCGCTATGAATTACTATGGGTTTCATGTCTTCTCCATCTTAATCGAGTAACGTTTCAATGGAAACGACAGGATTTTCTTATGGGATACTAGTATCTCCTTTCCGATGCACTATTCCGTTTTTCTGCATCCCTCGCTCCCTCACACTGAAGAATTAACACTGAAATTGCGTCGCTATGAAATACAATGTGTTCTACGACTTCTCCTTCTATATCGAGTAACGTTTCAATGGAAGCGACAGGATTTTCTTTTATGATACGAGTACCTCCAATCCGATGCACTATTAGTTGTTTACCGCATCCCTCGCTAGCTCAGATTGACGAATAAGCACAGAAATTGCGTCGCCATGAATTACTATGGGTTCTATCTCTTCTCCTTCTAAATCGAGTAACGTTTCTATGGAAACGACAGGATTTCGTTTCGGGATACAACTATCTCCTTTCCGATGCCCTATTCCTCCTTTACTGCATCCCCGGCTCCCTCACACTGACGAATTATCTCATAAATTGCGTCGCTATGAAATACTATGGCTTCTATAACTTCTCTTTCTAAATCGAGTAACGTTTCTATGGAAACGTAAGGATTTTCTTTTGGAATACGAGTATCTCCTTTCCGATGCACTATTCCTTCTTAATTGCATCCCTCCCTCCCTCACATTGACGAATTAACACAGAAATTGCGTCGCTATGATATACTATGGGTTCTATGATTTCTCCTTCTAAATCGAGGAACGTTACTTTGGAAACGACAAGATTTCTTTTTGGGTTACGAGTATCTCCTTTCCGATGCACTGTTCCTTCTTTACTGCATCCCTCGCTAACTCACATTGACGAATTAACACAGAAATTGCGTCGCTATGAAGTACTATGGGTTCTATGACTTCTCCCTCTAAATCGAGTAACGTAACTACGGAAACGACACGATTTTCTTTTGGGATACGAGTATCTCCTTTCCGATGCACTATTCCTACTATACTGCATCCCTAGTTCCCTCACATTGACGAATACGCACAGAATTCGCGTCGCTATGAAATACAATTGGTTCTATGACTTCTCCTTCTAAATCGAATAACGTTTCTATATGAACGACAGGATTATCTTTTGGTAGAGAAGTATCTCCTTTCCGATGCACTATTCCTTCTTTACTGCATCCCTGGCTCCCTCACATTGACGAATAAGCACAGAAATTGCGTTGCTATGAAATACTATCGGTTCTAAGACTTCTCCTTCTAAATCGAGTTACGTTTCTATGGAAACGAAAGGATTTTCTTTTTAAATACGAGTATCTCATTTCCGATGCACTATTCCTTCTTTACTGCATCCCTCGCTCCCTCAAATTGACAAATTAACGCAGAAATTGCGTCGCAATGTAATACTATTGGTTCTATGACATCTCCTTCTAAATCGAGTAACGTTTCTATGGAAACGACAGGATTTTCTTATGGGATACGAGTATCTCCTTTCCGATGCACTATTCCTTCTTTACTGCATCCCTCGCTCCCTCACATTGCCGAATTAACACAGAAATTGCGTCGTTATGAAATACTATGTGTTCCATGACTTCTCCTTCTAAATCGAGTTACGTTCCTATGGAAACGGCAGGATTTTCTTTTATGATACGAGTTCCTCCTTTCCGATGCACTATTAGTTCTTTACTGCATCCCTCGCTCCCTCAGATTGACGAAAAAGCAGAGAAATTGCGTCGCCATGAATTACTATGGGTACTATAACTTTTCCTTCTAAATCGAGTAACGTTTCTATGGAAATGACAGGATTTCGTTTCGGGATACAACTATCTCCTTTCCGATGCACTATTCCTTCTTTACTTCATCGCTCGCTCCCTCACATTGTCGAATTAACTCAGAATTAGCGTCGCTATGAATTACTTTGGCTTCTATGACTTCTCCTTCTAAATCGAGTAACGTTTGTATTTAAACGACTGGATTTTCATCTGGGATACGAGAATCTCCTTTCCGATGGACTATTCCTTCTTTACTGCATCACTTCCTCCCTCACCTTGACGAATTAACACAGAAATTGCGTCGGTATGAAATACTATGTGTTCTATGTCTTCCCCTTCTAAATCGAGTAACGTTTCTTTGGTAACGTCAGGATTTTCTTTTGGGATTCGATTATCTCCATTCCGATGCACTATTCCTTCTTTACTGCATCCCTCCCTACCTCACATTGACGAATTAACACAGAAATGGCGTCACTATGATATACTATGGGTTCTATGACTTCTCCTTCTACATCGAGTAACGTTTCTATGGAAACGACAGGATTTTCTTTTGGTATACGAGTATCTCCTTTCCGATGCACTATTCCTTCTTTACTGCATCCCTCGCTCCCTCACATTGACGAATTAACACAGAAATTGCGTCGCTACGAATTGCTATGGGTTCCATGTCTTCTCCTTCCAAATCGAGTAACGATTCTATGGAAACGACAGGATTTTCTTTTGGGATAAGAGTATCTTCTTTCCTGTGCACTATTACTTCTTCATTGCATCCCTGGCTCCCTCACATTGACGATATAACACAGATTTGCGATTCTATGGAATACTTTTTGTATTATGACTTCTCCTTCCAAATCGAGTAATGTTTTATGGAAACGACAGGATTTTCTTATGGGATACGAGCATCTCCTTTCCGATGCACTATTCCTTCTTTACTGCATCCCTCGCTCCCTCACATTGACGAATTAACACAGAAATTGCGTCGCTACGAATTACTATGGGTTCCATGTCTTCTCCTTCCAAATCGAGTAACGATTCTATGGAAACGACAGGATTTTCTTTTGGGATAAGAGTATCTCCTTTCCTGTGCACTATTACTTCTTCACTGCATCCCTGGCTCCCTCACATTGACGATATAACACAGATTTGCGATTCTATGGAATACTTTTTGTATTATGACTTCTCCTTCCAAATCGAGTAATGTTTCTATGGAAACGACAGGATTTTCTTATGGGATACGAGCATCTCCTTTCCGATGCACTATTCCTTCTTTACTGCATCCCTCGCTCCCTCACATTGACGAATTAACACAGAAACTGCGTCGCTATGAAATACTATGGGTTCAATGACTTCTCCTTCTAAATCGAGTAACGTTTCTATGCAAACGACCGGACATATTTTTGGGATACGAGTATCTCCTTTCCGATGCACTACTCCTAATTTACTGCATCAATCGTTCCCTCACATTGACGAATAATCACAGAAGTTGCGTCGCTATGAAATACTATGTGTCCCATGACTTCTCCTTCTAATTCGAGTAACGTTTCTATGGAAACGACAGGATTTTCTTTTATGATACGAGTACCTCCTCTCCGATGCACTATTAGTTCTTTACTGCATCCCTCGCTCACTCAGATTGACGAATAAGCAGAGAAATTGCGTCGCCATGAATTACTATGGGATCTATACCTTCTCCTTCTAAATCGAGTAACGTTTCTATGGAAACGACAGGATTTCGTTTCGGGATACAACTATCTCCTTTCCGATGCACTATTCCTTCTTTACTTCATTCCTCGCTCCCTCACATTGACGAATTAACGCAGAAATTGGGTCGCTATGAATTACTTTGGGTTCTATGACTTCTCCTTCTAAATCGAGTAACGTTTCCATGGAAACGACTGGATTTTCTTTTGGGATACGAGTATCTCCTTTCCGATACACTATTCCTTCTTTACTGCATCTCTCGCTCCCTCACATTGACGAATTAACACAGAAATTACGTCGCTATGAAAAACTATGTGTTCTATGACTTCTCCCCTTAAATCGAGTGACGTTTCTATGGTAACGAAAGGATTTTCTTTTGGGATACGAGTATCCCCATTCCGGTGCACTATTCCTTCTTTACTGCAACCTTCGCTACCTCACATTGACGAATTAACACAGAAATGGCGTCGCTATGAAATACTATGGGTTCTATGACTTCTCCTTCTTAATCGAGTAACGTTTCTATGGAAACGACAGGATTTTCTTTTGGGATACGTGTATCTCCTTTCCGATGCACTATTCCCACTTAACTGCATACCTCGCTCCCTCACATAGGCAAATTAACACAGAAATTGCGTCGCTATGAAATTCCATTGGTTCTAAGACATCTCCTTCTAAATCGAGTAACGTTTCTATGGAAACAACAGGATTTTCTTTTACGATACGAGAATCTCCTTTCCGATGAACTATTCCTTCTTTACTTCATCCCTCGCTCCCTCACATTGACGAATTAACGCAGAAATTGCGTCGCTGTGAAATACTATGTGTTCTACGACTTCTCCTTCTAAATCGAGTAACTTTTCAATGGAAACAACAGGATTTTCTTTTGGGATATGAGTATCTCCCCTCCGATGCACTATTCCCTCTTTACTGCATCACTTGCTCCCTCACATTGACGAATTTACACAGAAATTGCGTCGCTATGAGACACTATGTGTTCCATGACTTCTTCTTCTAAATCGAGTAACGTTGCCATGGATACGACAGGATTTTCTTTTATGATACGAGTACCTCCTTTCCGATGCACTATTAGTACTTTACTGCATCCCTCGCTCCCTCAGATTGACGAATAAGGAGAGAAATTGCGTCGCCATGAATTACTATGGGTTCTATAACTTTTCCTTCAAAATCGAGTAACGTTTCTATGGAAACGATAGGATTTCGTTTCGGGATACAACTATCTCCTTTCCGATGCACTATTCCTTCTTTATTTCATCCCTCGCTCCCTCACATTGACGAATTAACTCAGAAATTGCGTCGCTATGAATTACTTTGGGGTTCAATGACTTCTCCTTCTAAATCGAGTAACGTTTCCATGGATACGACTGGATTTTCTTTTGGGAGACGAGTATCTCCTTTCCGATGCACTATTCCTTCTTTACTGCAACCTTCGCTACCTCACATTGACGAATTAACACAGAAATGGCGTCACTATGAAACACTATGGGTTCTATGACTTCTCCTTCTAAATCGAGTAACGTTTCCATGGAAACGAATGGATTTTTGTTTGGGATACGAGTATCTCTTTTCCGCTGCACTATGCCTCCTTTACTGCATCCCACTCTCCCTCACATTGATGAATTAACACAGAAATGGCGTCGCTATGAAATATTATGGGTTCTATGACATCTCCTTCTAAATCGAGAAACGTTTCTATTGAAACTAAAGGATTTTCTTTTGGTATACAAGTATCTCCTTTCCGATGCACTATTCCTTCTTTACTGCAACCCTCGCTCCCTCACATTGACGAATTAACACAGAAATGGCGTCGCTATGAAATACTATGGGTTCTATGACTTCTCCTTCTAAATCGAGTTACGTTTCTACGGAAACGATAGGATTTTCTTTTGGGATACGATTATCTCCTTTCCGATGCACTATTCCTTCTTTACTGCATCCCTGGCTCCCTCACATTCCCGAATTAACACAGAAATTGCGTCCCTATGAAATACTATGCGTTCTATGACTTCTCCTTCAAAATCGAGTAACGTTTCTATGAAAACGACAGGATGTTGATTTGTGATACGACTATCTCATTTCCGATGCACTATTCCTTCTCTACTGCATCCCTCGATCGCTCACATTGACGAATTAACGCAGAAATTGCGTCGCTATAAATTACTTTGGGTTCTATGACTTCTCCTTCTAAATCGAGTAACGTTTCAATGGAAACGACTGGATTTTCTTTTGCGATAGGAGTATCTCCTTTCCGATGCGATATTCCTTCTTTACTGCATCTCTCGCTCCCTCACATTGACGAATTAACACAGAAATTGCGTCGCTATGAAATACTATGTGTTCTATGACTTCTCCTTCTAAATCGAGTAACGTTTCTATGGAAACGACAGGATTTTCATTTGGGATACTTCTATCTCCTTTCCGATGCACTATTCCTTCTTAATTGCATCCCTCGCTCCCTCACATTGACGAGTTAACACAGAAATAGCGTCGCTATGAAATACTATGGGTTCTATGACTTCTCCTTCTAAATCGAGTGACGTTTCTTTTGAAACGAAAGGATTTTCTTTTTGGTTACGACTATCTCCTTTCCTATGCAGTATTCCTTCTTTACTGCATCCCTCGCTCCCTACCATTGACGGATTAACGCAGAAATTGCGTCGCTATGAATTACTTTGGGTTCTATGACTTCTCGTTCTAAATCGAGTAACGGTTCCATTTAAACGACTGGATTTGCTTTTGGGATACGAGAATCTCCTTCCCGATGCACTATTCCTTCTTTACTGCATCTCTTGCTCCCTCACATTGACGAATTAACACAGAAATTGCGTCGCTATGAAATACTATGTGTTCTATGACTTCTCCTTCTAAATCGAGTATCGTTTCTATGGTAACGACAGGATTTTCTTTTGGGATACGAGTATCTCCATTCCGATGCACTATTCCTTCTTTACTGCATCCTTCGCTACCTCACATTGACGAATTAACACAGAAATGGCGTCGCTATGAAATTCTATGGGTTCTATGACTTCTCCATCTACATCGAGTAACGTTTCTATGGAAACGACAGGATTTTCTTTTAGTATACGAGTATCTCCTTTCCGATGCACTATTCCTTCTTTACTGCATCCCTCGCTTCCTCACATTGACGAATTAACACAGAAATAGCGTCGCTACGAATTACAATGTGTTCCATGTCTTCTCCTTCTAAATCGAGTAACGTTTCTATGGAAACGAAAGGATTTTCTTTTGGTATACGAGTATCTCCTTTCCGTTGCACTATTCCGTCATTACTGCATCCCTCGCTCCCTCACATTGACGAATTAACACAGAAATTGCGTCGCTATGATATACTATGTGTACTGTGACTTCTCCTTCTAAATCTTGTAACGTTTCTATGGAAACGACAGGATTTTCTTATGGGATACGAGTATCTCCTTTCCGATGCACTATTCCTTCTTTACTGCATCCCTCGCTCCCTTACATTGACGAAATAACACAGAAACTGCGTCGCTATGAAATACTATGGGTTCTATGACTTCTCCATCTACATCGAGTAACGTTTCTATGGAAAAGACAGGATTTTCTTTTGGTATACGAGAATCTCCTTTCCGATGCACTATTCCTTCTTTACTGCATCCCTCGCTTCCTCACATTGACGAATTAACACAGAAATTGCGTCGCTACGAATTACTATGGGTTCCATGTCTTCTCCTTCTAAATCGAGTAACGTTTCTATGGAAACGAAAGGATTTTCTTTTGGTATACGAGTATCTCCTTTCCGTTGCACTATTCCGTCATTACTGCATCGCTCGCTCCCTCACATTGACGAATTAACACAGAAATTGCGTCGCTATGATATACTATGTGTACTGTGACTTCTCCTTCTAAATCGAGTAACGTTTCTATGCAAACGTCAGTTTATTCTTTTGGGATACGAGTATCTCCTTTCCGATGCACTGTTCCTTCTTTACTGCATCCCTCGCACCCTCACATTGACGGATTAACACAGAAATTGCGTCGCTATGAAATACTATGTGTTCTATGACTTCTCCTTCTAAATCGAGTAACGTTTCTATGGAAACGACAGGATTTTCTTTTGGTATACGAGTATCTCCTTTCCGATGTACTATTCCATTATTACTGCATCCCTGGCTCCCTCACATTGCCGAATTAACGCAGAAATTGCGTCGCTACAAATTGCTTTGGGTTCTATGACTTCTCCTTCAAAATCGAGTAACGTTTCTATGGAAACGACAGGATGTTGTTTTGTGATACGACTATCTCCTTTCCGATGCACTATTCCTTCTCTACTGCATCCCTCGGTCCCTCACATTGACGAATTAACGCAGAAATTGCGTCGCTACAAATTGTTTTGGGTTCTATGACTTCTCCTTCTAAATCGAGTAACGTTTCAATGGAAACGACTGGATTTTCTTTTGGGATAGGAGTATCTCCTTTCCGATGCAATATTCCTTCTTTACTGCATCTCTCGCTCCCTCACATTGACGAATTAACACAGAAATAGCGTCGCTATGAAATACTATGGGTTCTATTACTTCTCCTTCTAAATCGGGTGACGTTTCTATTGAAACGAAAGGATTTTCTTTTTGGTTATGACTATCTCCTTTCCGATGCAGTATTCCTTCTTTACTGCATCCCTCGCTCCCTCACATTGACGAATTAACACAGAAATTGCGTCGCTATGATATACTATGTGTTCTATCACTTCTCCTTCTAAATCGAGTAACGTTTCCTTGGAAACGACAGGGTTTTCTTTTGGTATACGAGTATCTCCTTTCCGATGCACTATTCCTTCTTTACTGCGTCCCTCGCTCCCTCACTTTGACGAAGTAACACAGAAATTGCGTCGCTATGAAATACTATGTGTTCTACGACGTCTCCTTCTAAATCGAGTAACGTTTCAATGGAAACGACAGGATTTTCTTTTGGGATACGAGTATCTACTTTCCGATGCACTATTCCCTCTTTACTGCATCACTCGCTAACTCACATTGACGAATTAACACAGAAATTGCGTCGCTATGAAATACTATGTGTTTCATGACTTCTCTTTCTAAATCGAGTAACGTTTCTATGGAAACGACAGGATTTTCTTTTATGCTACGAGTGCCTCCTTTCCGATGCACTATTCTCTCTTTACTGCATCCCTCGCTCCCTCACATTGACGAATTAACACTGAAATTGCATCGCTATAAAATACTATGTGTTCTATGACTTCTCCTTCTAAATCGATTAACGTTTCTATGGTAACGACAGGATTTCCTTTTTGGATACGAGTATCTCCATTCCGATGCAGTATTCCTTCTTTACTGCATCCCTCGCTACCTCACATCGACGAATTAACACAGAAATTGCGTCAATACGAAATACTATGGGTTCTATGACTTCAACCTTCTAAATCGAGTAACGTTCCTATGGAAACGACAGGATTTTCTTTTATGATACGAGTACCTCCTTTCCGATGCACCATTAGTTCTTTACTGCATCCCTCGCTCCCTCAGATTGACGAAAAAGCTTAGAAATTGCGTCGCCATGAATTACTATGGGTTCTATAACTTTTCCTTCTAAATCGAGTAACGTTTCTATGGAAATGACAGGATTTCGTTTGGGGATACAACTATCTCCTTTCCGAAGCACTATTCCTTCTTTACTTCATCGCTCGCTCCCTCACATTGACGAATTAACGCAGAAATTGCGTCGCTATGAATTACTTTGGGTTCTATGACTTCTCGTTCTAAATCGAGTAACGTTTCCATTTTAACGACTGGAATTTCTTTTGGGATACGAGAATCTCCTTTCCGATGCACTATTCCTTCTTCACTGCATCTCTCGCTCCCTCACATTGACGAATTAACACAGAAATTGCGTCGCTATGAAAAACTATGTGTTCTATGACTTCTCCCCTTAAATCGAGTGACGTTTCTATGGTAACGACAGGATTTTCTTTTGGGATACGAGTATCCCCATTCCGGTGCACTATCCCTTCTTTACTGCAACCTTCGCTACCTCACATTGACGAATTAACACAGAAATGGCGTCGCTATGAAGTACTATGGGTTCTATGACTTCTCCTTCTAAATAGAGTAACGTTTCTATGGAAACGACAGGATTTTCTTTTGGGATACGTGTATCTAATTCCGATGCACTGTTCCCTCTTAACTGCATCCCTCGCTCCCTCACATAGGCAAATTAACACAGAAATTGCGTCGCTATGAAATTCCATTGGTTCTAAGACATCTCCTTCTAAATCGAGTAACGTTTCTATGGAAACAACAGGATTTTCTTTTACGATACGAGTATCTCCTTTCCGATGAACTATTCCTTCGTTACTTCATCCTTTCGCTCCCCCACATTGACGAATTAACGCAGAAATTGCGTCACTATGAAATACTATGTGTTCTACGACTTCTCCTTCAAAATCGATTAACGTTTCTATGGAAACGACAGGATTTTTTTTTTTTGGTATACGAGTATCTCCTTTCCGATGCACTATTCCTTCTTTACTGCCTCCCTCGCCCCCTCACTATGACGAATTAACACAAAAATTTCGTCGCTATGAAATACTATGTGTTCTACGACTTCTCCTTCTAAATCGAGTAACTTTTCAATGGAAACGACAGGATTTTCTTTTGGGATATGAGTATCTCCCTTCCGATGCACTATTCCCTCTTTACTGCATCACTTGCTCCCTCACATTGACGAATTTACACAGAAATTGCGTCGCTATGAGATACTATGTGTTCCATGACTTCTTCTTCTAAATCGAGTAACGTTTGTATGGATACGACAGGATTTACTTTTATGATACGAGTACCTCCTTTCCGATGCACTATTAGTTCTTTACTGCATCCCTCGCTCCCTCAGATTGACGAATAAGGAGAGATATTGCGTCGCCATGAATTACTATGGGTTCTATAACTTTTCCTTCAAAATCGAGTAACGTTTCAATGGAAACGATAGGGTTTCATTTCGGGATGCAACTATCTCCTTTCTGATGCACTATTCCTTGTTTACTTCATCCCTCGCTCCCTCACATAGACGAATTAACGCAGAAATTGCGTCGCTATGAATTACTTAGGGGTTCAATGACTTCTCCTTCTAAATCGAGTAACGTTTCCATGGATACGACTGGATTTTCTTTTGGGATACGAGTATCTCCTTTCCGATGCACTATTCCTTCTTTACTGCAACCTTCGCTACCTCACATTGACGAATTAACACAGAAATGGCGTCGCTATGAAATACTATGGGTTCTATGACTTCTCCTTCTAAATCGAGTAACGTTTCCATGGAAACGACAGGATTTTCGTTTGGGATACGAGTATCTCTTTTCCGCTGCACTATGCCTCCTTTACTGCATCCCACGCTCCCTCACATTGACGAATTAACACAGAAATTGCGTCGCTATGAAATATTATGGGTTCTATGACTTCTCCTTCTAAATCGAGAAACGTTTCTATTGAAGCGACAGGATTTTCTTTTGGTATACAAGTATCTCCTTTCCGATGCACTATTCCTTCTTTACTGCAACACTCGCTCCCTCACATTGACGAATTAACACAGAAATGGCGTCGCTATGAAATACTATGGGTTCTATGACTTCTCCTTCTAAATCGAGTTACGTTTCTACGGAAACGATAGGATTTTCTTTTGGGATACGATTATCTCGTTTCCGATGCACTATTCCTTCTTTACTGCATCCCTGGCTCCCTCACATTGACGAACTAACACATAAATTGCGACGCTATGGAATATTATGTGTTCTATGACTTTTCCTTCTATATCGAGTAACGTTTCTATGGAAACGACTGGATTTTCTTTTTGGTTACGACTATCTCCTTTTCGATGCAGTATTCCTTCCTTACTGCATCCCTCGCTCCCTCATATTGACGAATTAACACAGAAATTACGTTGCTATGAAATACTATGTGTTCTATGACTTCTCCTTCTAAATCGAGTAACGTTTCTATGGAAACGACAGGATTTTCTTTTGGTATACGAGTATCTCCTTTCCGTTGTACTATTCCGTCTTTACCGCATCCCTCGCTCCCTCACATTGACGAATTAACACAGAAATTGCGTCGCTATGATATACTATGTGTACTGTGACTTCTCCTTCTAAATCGAGTAACGTTTCTATGCAAAGGTCAGGTTATTCTTTTGGGATACGAGTATCTCCTTTTCGATGCACTGTTCCTTCTTTACTGCATCCCTCGCACCCTCACACTGACGGATTAACACAGAAATTGCGTCGCTATGAAATACTATGTGTTCTATGACTTCTCCTTCTAAATCGAGTAACGTTTCTATGGAAACGACAGTATTTTCTTTTGGGATACGAGTATTTCCTTTCCGATGCACCATTCCTTCCTTACTGCATCTCTCGCTCCTTCACATTGACGAATTAACACAGAAATTGCGTCGCTATGAAATACTATGTGTTATATGACCTCTCCTTCTAAATCGAGTAACGTTTCTATGGAAACGACAGTATTTTCTTTTGGTATACGAGTATCTCCTTTCCGATGCACTATTCCTTCTTTACTTCATCCCTCGCTCCCTCACATTGACGAATTAACGCAGAAATTGCGTCGCTATAAATTACTTTGGGTTCTATGACTTCTCCTTCTAAATCGAGTAACGTTTCAATGGAAACGACTGGATTTTCTTTTGCGATAGGAGTATCTCCTTTCCGATGCAATATTCCTTCTTTACTGCATCTCTCGCTCCCTCACATTGACGAATTAACACAGAAATTGCGTCGCTATGAAATACTACGTGTTCTATGACTTCTCCTTCTAAATCGAGTAACGTTTCTATGGTAACGACAGGATTTTCTTTTGGGAAACGAGTATCTCCTTTCCGATGCACTATTCCTTCTTTACTGTGTCCCTCGCTTCCTCACTTTGACGAATTAACACAGAAATTGCGTCGCTATGAAATACTATGTGTTCTACGACTTCTCCTTCTAAATCGAGTAACGTTTCAATGGAAAAGACAGGATTTTCTTTTGGGATATGAGTATCTCCTTTCCGATGGACTATTCCCTCTTTACTGCACCCCTCCCTCCCTCACATTGACGAATAAGCAGAGAAATTACGTCGCTATGAAATACTATGTGTTCTATGACTTCTCCTTCTAAATCGAGTAACGTTTCTATGGAAAAGACAGTATTTTCTTTTGGTATAAGAGTATATCCTTTCCGATGCACTATTCCTTCTTTACTGCATCCCCCACTCCCTCACATTCCCAAATTAACACAGAAATTGCGTCCCTATGAAATACTATGCGTTCTATGACTTCTCCTTCAAAATCGAGTAACGTTTCTATGAAAACGACAGGATTTTCTTTTGTGATACGAGTATCTCCTTTCCGATGTACTATTCCATCTTTACTGCATCCCTGGCTCCCTCACATTGACGAATTAACACAGATTTGCGACTCTATGGAATACTATGTGTTCTATGACAACTCCTTCTAAATCGAGTAACGTTTCTATGGAAACGACATGATTTTCTTATGGGATACGAGTACCTCCTTTCCGATGCACTATTCCTTCTCTACTGCATCCCTCGATCCCTCACATTGACGAATTAACACAGAAATTGGGTCGCTACGAATTACTATGGGTTCCATGTCTTCTCCTTCTAAATCGAGTAACGTTTCTATGGAAACGACAGGATTTTCTTTTGGGATACAAGTATCTTCTTCCCTATGCACTATTACTTCTTCACTGCATCCCTGGCTCCCTCACATTGACGATTTAACACAGATTTGCGATTCTATGGAATACTATGTGTACTATGACTTCTATTTCTAAATCGATTAACGTATCTATGGAAACGACAGGATGTTCTTTTGTGATGCGACTCTCTCCTTTCCGATGCACTCTTCCTTCTTTACTGCGTCCCTCGCTCCCTCACTTTGACGAATTAACACAGAAATTGCGTCGCTATGAAATACTATGTGTTCTACGACTTCTCCTTCAAAATCGAGTAACTTTTCAATGGAAACGACAGGATTTTCTTTTGGGATACGTGTATCTCCTTTCCGATGCACTATTCCCTCTAACTGCATCCCTCGCTCCATCACATAGGAAAATTAACACAGAAATTCCGTCGCTATGAAATACCATTGGTTCTAAGACATCTCCTTCAAAATCGAGTAACGTTCATATGGAAACAACAGGATTTTCTATTACGATACGAGTATCTCCTTTCCGATGCACTATTCCTTCTTTACTGCATCCCTCGGTCCCTCAGACTGACGAATTAACACAGAAATTGCGTCGCTATGAAATACTATGGGTTCTATGACTTCACCTTCTAAATTGAGTAACGTATCTATGGATACGACAGGATATTCTTTTGGGATACGAGATTCTCATTTCCGATGCGCAATTCCTGCTTTACTGCATCCCTGGCTCCCTCACATTGACAAATTAACACAGAAATTGCGACGCTATGGAATGCTACGTGTTCTATGACTTCTCCTTCTAAATCGAGAAACGTTTCTATTGAAACGACAGGATTTTCTTTTGGTATACAAGTATCTCCTTTCCGATGCACTATTCCTTCTTTACTGCATCCCTCGCTCCCTCACGTTGACGAATTAACACAGAAATGGCGTCGCTATGAAATACTATGGGCTCTATGACTTCTCCCTCTAAATCGAGTTACGTTTCTACGGAAACGACAGGATTTTCGTTTGGGATACGAGTATCTCCTTTCCGATGCTCTATGCCTTCTTTACTGCATCCCTCGCTCCCTCACACTGACGAATTAACACAAAAATTGCGTCGCCATGTAATACTATGGGTTCTATGACTTCTCCTTCGAATTCGAGTATCGTTTCTATTAAAACGTCAGGCTTTTCTTTTTGGTTACGACTATCTCCTTTCCGATGCAGTATTCCTTCCTTACTGCATCCCTCGCTCCCTCACATTGACGAATTAACACAGAAATTACGTCGCTATGAAATACTATGTGTTCCATGACATCTCCTTCTAAATCGAGTTACGTTTCTATGGAAACGACAGGATTTTCTTTTATGATACGAGTACCTCCTTTCCGATGCACTATTAATTCTTTACTGCATCCCTCGCTCCCTCAGATTGACGAATAAGCAGAGAAATAGCGTCGCCATGCATTACTATGTGTTCTATAACTTCTCCTTCTAAATCGAGTAACGTTTCTATGGAAACGACAGGATGTTCTTTTGTGATGCAAATCTCTCCTTTCCGATGCACTATTCCTTCTTTACTGCGTCCCTCGCTCCCTCACTTTGACGAATTAACACAGAAATTCCGTCGCTATGAAATACCATTGGTTCTAAGACATCTCGTTCTAAATCGAGTAACGTTTATATGGAAACAACAGGATTTTCTATTACGATACGAGTATCTCCTTTCCGATGCACTATTTCTTCTTTACGGCATCCCTCGGTCCCTCAGACTTACGAATTTACACAGAAATTGCGTCGCTATGAAATACTATGGGGTCTATGACTTCTCCTTCTAAATTGAGTAACGTATCTATGGATACGACAGGATTTTCTTTTGGGATACGATTATCTCCTTTCCGATGCACTATTCCTTCTTTACTGCATCCCTCGCTCCCTCACATTGACGAATTAACACATACATTGCGACGCTATAGAATATTATGTGTTTTATGACTTTTCCTTCTATATCGAGTAACGTTTCAACGGTAACGACAGGATTTTCTTTTGGGATACGAGTATCTCCTTTCCGATGCACCATTCCTTCTTTACTGCATCTCTCGCTCCCTCACATTGACGAATTAACACAGAAATTGCGTCGCTATGAAAAACTATGTGTTCTATGACTTCTCCTTCTCAACCGAGTAACGTTTCTATGGAAACGACAGGATTTTCTTTTGGTATACGAGTATCTCCTTTCCGATGCACAATTCCTTCTTTACTGCATCCCTCGTTCCCTCACAATGACGAATTAACAAAGAAATTGCGTCGCTATGAATTACTATGGGTTCCACGTCTTCTCCTTCTAAATCGAGTTACTTTTCTATAGAAACGACAGGATATTCTTTTGGGATACGAGTATCTCCTTTCCGATGCACTATTCCTTCTTCACTGCATCCCTGACTCCCTCACATTGACGAATTAACACAGAAATTGCGTCGCTATGAAATACTATGGGTTCAATGACTTCTTCTTCTAAATCGAGTTACGTTTCTATGGAATCGACAGGATGTTCTTTTGTGATACGACTATATCCTTTCCGATGCACTATTCCTTCTTTACTGCATCCCTCGATCCCTCACATTGACGAATTAACACAGAATTTGCGTCGCTATGAAATACTATGGGTTCTATGACTTCTCCTTCTAAATTGAGTGACGTTTCTATAGAAACGACAGGATATATTTTTGGGATACGAGTATCTCCTTTCCGATGCACTATTCCTACATTACTGCATCCCTCGTTCCCTCACATTGACGAATAAGCACAGAAATTGCGTCGCTATGATATCCTATGGGTTCTATTACTTCTCCTTCTAAATCGAGTAACGTTTCTATGGAAACGAGAGGATTTTCTTTTGGTATACAAGTATCTCCATTCCGATACACTATTCTTTCTTTACTGCGTCCCTCGCTCCCTCACTTTGACGAATTAACACAGACATTGCGTCGCTATGAAATACAATGTGTTCTACGACTTCTCCTTCTAAATCGAGTAACGTTTCTATGGAAACGACAGGATGTTCTTTTGTGATACGACTATCTCCTTCCCGATGCACTATTCCTTCTTTACTGCATCCCTCGCTCCCTCACATTGACGATTTAACATTGAAATTGCGCCGTTATGAAATATTATGGGTTCTATGACTTCTTCTTCTAAATCGAGTAACGTTTCTATGGAAACGACTGGATTTTCTTTTGGGATACGAGTATCTTCTTTCCGATGCACCATTCCTTCTTTACTGCATCTCTCGCTCCCTCACATTGACGAATTAACACAGAAATTGCGTCGCTATGAAATACTATGTCTTCTATGACTTCTCCTTCTCAACCGAGTAACGTTTCTATGGAAACGACAGGATTTTCTTTTGGTATACGAGTATCTCCTTTCCGATGCACTATTCCTTCTTTACTGCATCCCTCGCCCCCTCACAATGACGAATTAACACAGAAATTGCGTCGCTATGAATTACTATGCGTTCCACGTCTTCTCCTTCTAAATCGAGTTCCGTTTCTATAGAAACGACAAGATATTCTTTTGGGATACGAGTATCTCCTTTCCGATGTACTATTCCTTCTTTACTGCATCCCTCGCTCCCTCACACTGAAGAATTAACACAGAAATTGCGTCGCTATTAAATACTATGGGTTCAATGACATCTCCTTCTAAATCGAGTTACGTTTCTATGGAAACGACAGGATGTTCTTTTGTGATACGACTATATCCTTTCCGATGCACTATTCCTTCTTTACTGCACCCCTCGATCCCTCACATTGACGAATTAACACAGAAATTGCATCGCTATGAAATACTATGTGTTTCATGACTTCTCCTTCTAAATCGAGTAACATTTCTATGGAAACGACAGGATTTTCTTTTATGATACGAGTACCTCCTTTACGATGCACTATTAGTTCTTTACTGCATCCCTCGCTCCCTCAGATTGACGAATAAGCAGAGAAATTGCGTCGCCATGAATTACTATGGGTTCTACATCTTCTCCTTCTAAATCGAGTAACGTTTCTATGGAAACGACGGGATTTCGTTTTGGGATACACCTATCTCCTTTCCGATGCACTATTCCTTCTTTACTTCATCCCTCGCTCCCTCACATTGAGGAATTAACGCATAAATTGCGTTGCTATGAATTACTTTGGGCTCTATGACTTCTCCTTCTAAATCGAGTAACGTTACCATGGAAACGACTGGATTTTCTTTTGGGATACGAGTATCTCCTTTCCGATGCACTATTCCTTCTTTACTGCATCTCTCGCTCCCCCACAGTGACGAATTAACACAGAAATTGCGTCACTATGAAAAACTGTGTGTTCTATGACTTCTCCTTCTAAATCGAGTAACGTTTCTATGGAAACAACAGAAATTTCTTTTGGGATACGAGTATCTCCTTTCCGATGCACTATGCCTTCTGTACTTCATCCTTCGCTCCCTCACATTGGCGAATTAACGCGGAAATTGCGCCGCTATGAAATACTATGGGTTCTATGACTTCTTCTTCTAAATCGAGTAACGTTTCTATGGAAACGACAGGATTTTCTTATGGGATACGAGTATCTCCTTTCCGATGCACTATTCCTTTTTTCTGCATCCCTCGCTCCCTCACACTGAAGAATTAACGCAGAAATTGCGTCGCTATGAAATACCATGGGATCAATGACTTCTCCTTCTAAATCGAGTAACGTTTCTACGGAAACGACAGGATGTTCTTTTGTGATACGACTATCTCCTTCCCGATGCACTATTCCTTCCTTACTGCATCCCTCGCTCCCTCACATTGACGATTCAACATAGAAATTGCGCCGTTATGAAATACTATGGGTTCTATGACTTCTTCTTCTAAATCGAGTAACGTTTCTATGGAAACGACTGGATTTTCTTTTGGGATACGAGTATCTCCTTTCCGATGCACCATTCCTTCTTTACTGCATCTCTCGCTCCCTCACATCGAAGAATTAACACAGAGATTGCGTCGCTATGAAATACTATGTGTTCTATGACTTCTCCTTCTAAATCGAGTAACGTTTCTATGGTACCGACAGGATTTTCTTTTGGGATACGAGTATCTCCTTTCCGATGCACCATTCCTTCTTTACTGCGTCCCTCGCTCCCTCACTTTGACGAATTAACACAGTAATTGCATCGCTATGAAATACTATGTGTTCCATGACTTCTCCTTCTAAATCGAGTAACGTTTCTATGGAAACGGCAGGATTTTCTTTTATGATACGAGTACCTCCTTTACGATGCACTATTAGTTCTTTACTGCATCCCTCGCTCCCTCAGATTGACGAATAAGCAGAGAAATTGCGTCGCCATGAATTACTATGGGTTCTACAACTTCTCCTTGTAAATCGAGTAACGTTTCTATGGAAACGACGGGATTTTCTTTTGGTATACGAGTATCTCCTTTCCGATGCACTATTCCTACTATACTGCATCCCTCGCTCCCTCACATTGACGAATTAACAAAGAAATTGCGTCGCTATGATTTACTTTGGGTTCCATGACTTCTTCTTCTAAATCGAGTAACGTTTCTATGGAAAAGACAGGATTTTCTTATGCGATACGAGTATCTCCTTTCCGATGCACTATTCCTTTTTTCTGCATCCCTCGCTCCCTCACACTGAAGAACTAACACAGAAATTGCGTCGCTATGAAATACCATGGGATCAATGACTTCTCCTTCTAAATCGAGTATCGTTTCTATGGAAACGACTGGATATTCTTTTGGTATACGAGTATCTCCTTTCCGATGCACTATTCCTACTATACTGCATCCCTCGCTCCCTCACACTGACGAATTAACAAAGAAATTGCGTCGCTATGAATTACTATGGGTTTCATATCTTCTCCATCTTAATCGAGTAACGTTTCAATGGAAACGACAGGATTTTCTTATGGGATACTAGTATCTCCTTTCCGATGCACTATTCCGTTTTTCTGCATCCCTCGCTCCCTCACACTGAAGAATTAACACTGAAATTGCGTCGCTATGAAATACAATGTGTTCTACGACTTCTCCTTCTATATCGAGTAACGTTTCAATGGAAACGACAGGATTTTCTTTTATGATACGAGTACCTCCTTTCCGATGCACTATTAGTTGTTTACTGCATCCCTCGCTAGCTCAGATTGACGAAAAAGCACAGAAATTGCGGCGCCATGAATTACTATGGGTTCTATCTCTTCTCCTTCTAAATCGAGTAACGTTTCTATGGAAACGACAGGATTTCGTTTCGGGATATAACTATCTCCTTTCCGATGCACTATTCCTTCTTTACTTCATCCCTCGCTCCCTCACATTGAGGGAATAACGCATAAATTGCTTCGCTATGAATTACTTTGGGTTCTATGGCTTCTCCTTCTAAATTGCGACGCTATGAAATACTATGTGTCCTATGACTTCTCCTTCTATGGTAACGTCAGGATTTTCTTTTGGGACATGAGTATCTCCATTCCGAACTATTATTTCTTTTTTTCTGCTTCCCTCGCTACCTCACATTGACGAAATAACACAGAAATGGCGCCGGTATGAAATACTATGGGTTCTATGACTTCTCCTTCTAAATCGAGTAACGTTTCTATGGAAACGACAGGATATTCTTTTGGTATACGAGTATCTCTTTTCCGATGCACTATTCCTACTATACTGCATCCCTCGCTCCCTCACGTTGACGAATTAACAAAGAAATTGCGTCGCTATGATTTACTTTGGGTCCATGACTACTCCTTCTAAATCGAGTAACGTTTCTATGGAAACTCCATTCCGATGCACTATTCCTTCTTCACTGCATCCCTGGCTCCCTCACATTGACGAATTAACACAGAAATTGCGCCGCTATGAAATATTATGGGTTCTATGACTTCTTCTTCTAGTTCGAGTAACGTTTCTATGGAATCGACAGGATTTTCTTTTGGGATACGACTATCTCCTTTCCGATGCCAAATTCCTCCTTTACTGCATCCCCGGCTCCCTCACATTGACGAATTATCTCATAAATTGCGTCGCTATGAAATACTATGGCTTCTATAACTTCTCTTTCTAAATCGAGTAACGTTTCTATGGAAACGTAAGGATTTTCATTTGGAATACGAGTATCTCCTTTCCGATGCACTATTCCTTCTTAATTGCATCCCTCCCTCCCTCACATTGACGAATTAACACAGAAATTGCGTCGCTATGATATACTATGGGTTCTATGATTTCTCCTTCTAAATCGAGGAACGTTACTTTGGAAACGACAAGATTTCTTTTTGGGTTACGAGTATCTCCTTTCCGATGCACTGTTCCTTATTTACTGCATCCCTCGCTAACTCACATTGACGAAATAACAATGAAGTTGCGTCGCTATGAAATACTATGGGTTCTATGACTTGTCCTCCTAATTCGAGTAACGTTTCTATGGAAACGACAGGATTTTCATTTACGATACGAGTATCACCTTTCCGATGCACTATTCCTTTCTTACTGCATCCCTCGCTCACTCAGATTGACGAATTAACACTGAAATTGCGGCGCTATGAAGTACTATGGGTTCTATGACTTCTCCCTCTAAATCGAGTAACGTAACTACGGAAACGACACGATTTTCTTTTGGGATACGAGTATCTCCTTTCCGATGCACTATTCCTACTATACTGCATCCCTAGTTCCCTCACATTGACGAATACGCACCGAATTCGCGTCGCTATGAAATACAATTGGTTCTATGACTTCTCCTTCTAAATCGAATAACGTTTCTATATGAACGACAGGATTATCTTTTGGTAGAGAAATATCTCCTTTCCGATGCACTATTCCTTCTTTACTGCATCCCTGGCTCCCTCACATTGACGAATAAGCACAGAAATTGCGTTGCTATGAAATACTATCGGTTCTAAGACTTCTCCTTCTAAATCGAGTTACGTTTCTATGGAAACGAAAGGATTTTCTTTCTAAATACGAGTATCTCATTTCCGATGCACTATTCCTTCTTTACTGCATCCCTCGCTCCCTCACATTGACAAATTAACGCAGAAATTGTGTCGCAATGTAATACTATTGGTTCTATGACATCTCCTTCTAAATCGACTTACGTTACTGTGGAAACAACAGGATTTACGTTTGAGATACGAGTATCTCCTTTCCGATGCACAATGCCTTCTTTACTGCATCCCTCGTTCCCTCACATTGACGAATAAGCACAGAAATTGCGTTGCTATGAAATACTATGGCTTCTATAACTTCTCCTTCTAAATCGAGTAACGTTTCTATGGAAACGTTAGGATTTTCTTTTGGAATACGAGTATCTCCTTTCCGATGCACTATTCCTTCTTCACTGCATCCCTGGCTCCCTCACATTGACGAATTAACACAGAAATTGCGACGCTATTCAATACTATGTGTTCTATGACTTCTCCTTCTATATCGAGTAACGTTTCTATGGAAACAAAAGGATTTTCTTTTGGGATACGAGTATCTCTTTTCCGATGCACTATTCCTTCTTTACTGCATCGCTCGCTCCCTCACGTTGAGAAATTAGCACAGAAATTGTGTCGCTATGAAATACTATGGGTTCTATAACTTCTCCTTCTAAATCGTGTAACGATTCTATTGAAACGACAGGATTTTCTTTTGTGATACGAGTATCTCTTTTCCGATGCTTTATTCCTTCTTTCCTGCAACCCTCGCTCCATCAGATTGACGAATTCACAATAAAATTGCGTCGCCATGAAATACTATGGGTTCTATGTCTTCTTCTTCTAAATCGAGTAATGTTTCTATGGAAACGACAGGATTTTCTTTTGGGATACGAGTATCTCCTTTCCGACGCACTTTTCCTTCTTTACTGCATCCCTCGATCCCTCACATTGACGAATTAACACAGAATTTGCGTCGCTATGAAATACTATGGGTTCTAAGACTTCTCCTCCTAAATCGAGTGACGTTTCTATGCAAACGACAGGATATATTTTTGGGATACGAGTATCTCCTTTCCGATGCACTATTCCTACTTTACTGCATCCCTCGTTCCCTCACATTGACGAAATAACACAGAAATGGCATCGCTATGAAATACTATGGGTTTCAAGTCTTCTCGTTCTAAATCGAGTTACGTTTCTACGGAAACGACAGGATTTTCTTTGGGATACGAGCATCTCCTTTCCGATGCACTATTCCTTCTTTACTGCATCCCTGGCTCCCTCACATTGAGGAACTAACACAGAAATTGCGACGCTATGGAATATTATGTGTTCTACGACTTCTCCTTCTAAATCGAGTAACGGTTCTATTGAAACGAAAGGATTTTCTTTTGATATATGAATATCTCCTTTCCGATGTACTATTCCTTCTTTACTGCATCCCCTGCTTCCTCGCATTGACGAATTAAAACTGAAATGGCGTCGCTATGAAATACTATGGGTTCTATGACTTCTCCTTCCAAATGGAGTTACGTTTCTATGGAAACGACCGGATTTTCTTTGGGAAACGAGTATCCCCTTTCCGATGCAATATTCCTTCTTTCCTGCAATCCTCGCTCCCTCAGATTGACGAATTCACAATATAATTGCGTCGCTATGAAATACTATGGGTTCTATGACTTCTCCTTCTAAATCGAGTAACGTTTCTATGGAAACGACAGGATTTTCTTTTGGTATACGAGTATCTCCTTTCCGATGCACATTTCCTTCTTAATTGCATCCCTCGTTCCTCACATTGACGAATTAACACAGAAATTGCGACGCTATGGAATACTATCTATTCTGTAGATTGTCCTTCTAAATCGAGTAACGATTCTGTGGAAACGACAGGATTTTCTTTTGGGATACGACTATCTCCTTTCCGATGCACTATTCCTTCTTTACTGCATATCTCGCTCCCAGACATTGACGAATTAACAATGAAATTGCGTCGCTGTGAAATACTATGTGTTCTATAACTTGTCCTCCTAAAATGAGTAACGTTTCTAAGGAAACGACAGGATCTTCTTTGGGATACGAGTATCTCCTTTCCGATGCACTATTCCTTCTTTATGCATAACTCGTTCCCTCACATTGACGAATAAGCACAGAAATTGCGTCGCTATGAAATACTATCGGTTCTGTGACATCTCCTTCTACATCGAGTAACGTTTCAATGCAAACGACAGGATTTTCTTTTGGGATACGACTAACTCCTTTCCGATGCACTATTCCTTCTTTACTGCATCCCTCGCTCCCTCACATTGACGAATTAACACAGATATTGCGTCGCAATGATATACTATGGGTTCAATGACATCTCCTTCTTAATCGAGTAACGTTCCTATGGAATCGACAGGATTTTCTTTTGGGATACGAGTATCTCCTTTCCGATTCACTATTCTTTATTTACCGCATCCCTCGCTCCATCACACAGACGAATTAACACAGATATTGCGTCGCTATGAAATACTATGTGTTCTATGACATCTCCTTCTAAATCGAGTAACGTTTCAATGCAAACGACAGGATTTTCTTTTGGGATCCGAGTACCTCCTTTCCGATGCACTATTCCTTCTTTACTGCATTCCTGGATTCCTCACATTGACAAGTTAACACAGAAATTGCGTCGCTATGAAATATTATGGGTTCAATGACTTCTCCTTCTAAATCGAGTAACGTTTCTGTGGAAACCACAGTATTTTTTTTTTTGGGATACGACAGTCGCCTTTCCGTTGCAGTATTCCTTTTTTACTGCATCCCTCGCTCCCTCACATTGACGAATTAATACAGAAATTATGTCGATATGAAATACTATGGGTTCTACAACTTCTCCTTCAATATCGAGTAACGATTCTATGGAAACAACAGGATTTTCTTTTGGGATACGACTATCTCCTTTCCGATGCACTATTCCTTCTTTACTGCATCCCTCGCTCCCTCACATTAACGAATGAACACTGAATTTGTGTTACCACGACATACTATGTGTTCTATGACTTCTCCTTCTAAATCGAGTAACGTTTCTATGGAAATGACAGTAATTTATTTTGGGATTGACTATCGCCGTTCCGATGCACTATTCCTTCTTTACTGCATCCCTCGTTCCCTCACATTAACGAATAAACACAGAAATTGCGTCGCTATGAACTACTATGGGCTCTACGACTTCTCCTTCTAAATCGAGTAACTTTTCTATGGAAACGACATGATTTTCTTTTGGGATACGAGTATCTCTTTTCCGATGCACTATTCCTTCTTTACTGCATCCCTTTCTCCCTCACGTTGACGAATTAACACAGAAATTGCGTCGCTATCAAATACTATGGGTTTTATGCCTTCTCATTCCAAATCGAGTAACGTTCCATGGAAACGACAGGAATTTCTATTGGGATACGAGCATCTCAATTCCGATGCTCTATTCCTTATTTACTGCATCCCTCGCTCCCTCGCATTGACGAATTAACACAGAAATTTCGTCGCTCTGACATACCACGTGTTCTACGACTTCTGCTTCCAAATCGAGTAATGTTTCCATGGAAACGACAGGAATTTTTTTTGGGATACGAGTAACAGCTTTCCGAGCCACTATTCCAGTCTTACTGCATCCCTCGCTCCCTCACATTGACGAATTAACACAGATATTGCGTCGCAATGAAATTCTATGGGTTCAATGACATCTCCTTCTAAATCGAGTAACGTTTCTATGGAATCGACAGGTTTTCTTTTGGGATCCGAGTATCTCCTTTCCGATGCACTATTCCTTCTTTACAGCATCCCTAGCTCCCTCACATTGATGAAGAAGCACAGAAATTGCGTCGCTATGAAATACTATGGTTTCCATGACATCTCCTTCTAAATCGAGTAACGTTTCTATGCAAACGACCGGATTTTCTTTTGGGATACGAGTATCTCCTTTCCGGTGCACTACTCCTCCTTTACTGCATACCTCGCTCCCTCACACTGCCGCATTGACACAGTAATTGCGTCGCTAAGAAATACTATGGGTTCTGTGTCTTCTTATAAATCGAGTAACGATTCTATGGAAACAACAGGATTTTCTTTTGGGATATGACTATCTCCTTTCCGATGCACTATTCCTTCTTTACTGCATCCCTCGCTCCCTCACATTGACGAATTAACACAGATATTGCGTCGCTATGAGGTACTATGGGTTCTATGACTTCTCCTTCTAAATCGAGTAACCTTTCAATGGAGACGACAGGATTTTCTTTTGGAATACGAGTATGTCCTTTCCGATGCACTATTCCTTCTTTACTGAATTCCTCGCTCCCTCACATTAACGAATAAGCACAGACATAGCGTCGCTATGAGATACTATGGGTTCTATGACTTCTACTTCTAAATCGAGTAACGTTTCTATGCAAACGACAAGATTTTCTTTTGGGATACGAGTATCTCCGTTCGATGCACTACTCCTTCTTTACTGCATCCCTCGCTCCCTCACATTGACGAATAAGCACAGAAATAGCGACGCTATGAAATACTACGGTTTCTATGACTTCTCCTTCTAAACCGAGTAACGTTTCTATGAAAACGACAAGATTTTCTTTTGGGATACGAGTATCTCGTATAGAAAGCACTATTCCATCTCAGCTGCATCCCTCGCTCCTTCACATTGACGAATAAGCACAGATATTGCGTCGCTATGAAATACTATGGGTTCTATGACACGTCCTTGTAAATCGAGTAACGTTTCTATGGAATCGACAGGATTTCCTTTTGGGATCCGAGTATCTCCTTTCCGATGCACTATTCCTTCTTTACTGCATCCCTCGCTCCCTCACATTGACGAATTAACACAGAAACAGCGTCGCTATGAAATACTATGGGTACTGTGACCTCTCCTTCTAAATCGAGTAACGATTCTGTGGAAATGACAGGATATTCTTTCGGGTTACGACTATCTCCTATCCGATGCACTATTCCTTCTTTACTGCTTCCCTCGCTCCGTCACATTGACGAAGTAACTCACAAACTGCGTCGCTATGAAATACTATGGGTTCTATGACTTCTCCTTCCAAATCGAGTAACGTTCTATGGAAAGGACAGGAATTTCTATTGGGATACGAGTATCTCAATTCCGATACACTATTCCTTCTTTACTGCATCCCTTGCTCCCTCACATTGACGAATTAACACAGAAATTGCGTCGCTATCAAATACTATGGGTTTTATGCCTTCTCCTTCCAAACCGAGTAATGTTCTATAGAAACGACAGGAATTTCTTTTCGGATACGAGTATCTCCTTTCCGATGCACTATTACTTCCTTACAGCATCCCTCGCTCCCTCACATTAACGAATTAAAACAGAAATTGCGTCACTATGAAATACTATGTGTGCTACGACTTCTCCCTCTAAATCGAGTAACATTTCTATGTAAACGACAGGATTTTCTATTGGGATCCGAGTATCTCCTTTCCCATGCACTATTCCTTCTTTACTGCATCCCTCGCTCCCTCACTTTGACGAATAAACACAGATATAGCGTCGCAATGGAATACTATGGGTTCTATGACATCTCCTTCTAAATTGATTAACGTTTCTATTTAATCGACAAGATTTTCTTTTGGGAATCGAGTATCTCTTTTCCGATGCGCTATTCCTTCTTTACTGCGTCCGTCGCTCCCTCACATTGACGAATTAACACAGAAATTGCGTCGCTATGAAATACTATGTGATCTGTGACTTCTCTTTCTAAATCGAGTAACGTTTCTATGGAAACGACAGGATTTTCTTTCGGGTTACGACTATCTCCTATCCGATGCACCATTCCTTCTTTACTGCATCCCTCGCTCCGTCATATTAACGTATAAACACAGAAATTGAGTCGCTATGAAATACTTTTTGTTCTATGACTTCTCCTTCAATATCGGGTATCGTTTCTATGGAAACGACAAGATTTTCTTTTGGGATACGTGTATCTTCTTTCCGATGCACTATTCCTTCCATACAGCATCCCTCGCTATCTCACATTGACGAAGTAACTCAGAGACTGCGTCGCTATGAAATACTACGGGTTCTATGACTTCTACTTCCAAATCGAGTAACGTTCTATGGAAACGACAGGAATTTCCATTGGGATACGAGTATTTCAAATCCGATGCACTATTCCTTCTTTACTGCATCCCTTGCTCCCTCACATTGACGAATTAACACAGAAATTGCGTCGCTATCAAATACTATGGGTTTTATGCCTTCTCCTTCGAAATCGAGTAACGTTCCATTTAAACGACAGGAATTTCTATTGGGATACGAGCATCGCAATTCCGATGCACTATTCCTTTTTTTACTGCATCCCTCGCTCCCTCGCATTGACGAATTAACACAGAAATTTCGTCGCTATGAAATTCCATGTGTTCTATGACTTCTGCTTCTAAATCGAGTTTCGTTTCCATGGAAACTTCAGGATTTTTTGGGGATACGAGTAACAGCTTTCCGAGCCACTATTCCATTCTTACTGCATCCCTCGCTCCCTCACATTGACGAATTAACACAGATATTGCGTCACAATGAAATTCTATGGGTTCAATGACATCTCCTTCTAAATCGTGTAACGTTTCTATGGTATAGAGAGGATTTTCTTTTGGGATACGAGTATCTCCTTTCCGATGCACTATTCCTTCTTTACTGGATCCCTCGCTCCCTCACATTGACGAATTAACACAGAGATTCCGTCGCTATGAAATACTATGGGCTCAATGACTTCCCCTTCTTAATCGAGTAACGTTTCTATGGTAACGACAGGATTTTCTTTTGGGATACGACCATCTCCTTTCCGATGCACTATTCCTTCATTACTGCACCCCTCGCTCCCTCACATTGCCGAATTGAAACAGAAATTGCGTCGCCATGAAATACTATGGGTTCCGGGTTTTCTCCTTATAAATCGAGTAACGTTAATATGGAAACGGCAGGATTTTCTTTTGGTATGTGAGTATCTCCTTTCCGATGCACTATTCCTTCTTTACTCCATCTTTCGCTCCCTCACATTGAAGAATTAACACAGAAATTGCGTCCCTAAGAAATACTAAGGGTTCTATGACACTTCCTTCTAAATCAAGTAACATTTCTATGGATTCGACAGGATTTTCTTTTGGGATACGAGTATCTCCTTTCTGATGCACTATCCCTTCTTTACTGCATCCCTCGCTCCCTCACATTGAAGATTTAACACAGAAATTGCGTCGCTATGAAATACTATGGTTTCTGTGACTTCTCCTTCTAAATCGAGTAATGTTTCTATGGAAAAGACAGGATTTTTTTTTTGGGATACGAGTAACTGCTTTCCGAGCCACTATTCCAGTCTTCCTGCATCCCTCGCTCCTTCACTTTGACGATTAAACACAGATATTGCGTCGCAATGACATACTATGGGTTCAATGACATCTCCTTCTAAATCGAGAAACGATTCTATGGAATCGACAGGATTTTCTTTTGGGATACGAGCATCTCCTTTCCGATGCACTATTCTTTCTTTACTGCATCCCTCGCTCCCTCACATTGCCGAATTGACACAGAAATAACGTCGCTATGAAATACTATGGATTCTGTGACTTCTCCTTTTAAATCGAGTAATGTTTCTATGGAAACGACAGGTTTTTTTTTGGGATACGAGTAACAGCTTTCCGAGCCACTATTCCAGTCTTCCTGCATCCCTCGCTCCCTTACTTTGACGAATAAACACAGATATTGCATCGCAATGAAATTCTATGGGTTCTATGACATCTCCTTCTAAATTGAGAAACGATTCTATGGAATCGACAGGATTTTCTTTTGGGATACGAGTATCTCCTTTCCGATGCAATATTCCTTCACTACTGCATCCCTCGCTCCCTCACATTGACGAATAAGCACAGAAATTGCGTCGCTATGAAAAACTATGGGTTCTATGACTACTCCTTCTAAATCGAGTAACGTTTCTGTGCAAACTACAGGATTTTGTTTTGGGATACGAGTATCTCCATTCGATGAACTACTCCTTCTTTACTGCATCCCTAGCTCCCTCACATTGACGAATAAGCACAGAACTTGCGTCGCTATGAAATACTATGGTTTCTATGACATCTCCTTCTAAATCGAGTAACGTTTCTATGGAAACGACAGGATCTTCTTTTCGGATACGACCATCTCCTTTGGGATGCACTATTCCTTCTGTACTGCATCCCTCGCTCCCTCACATTGACGAAGTAACTCAGAGACTGCGTCGCTATGAAATACTACGGGTTCTATGACTTCTACTTCCGAATCGAGTAACGTTCTATGGAAACGACAGGAATTTCCATTGGGATACGAGTATTTCAAATCCGATGCACTATTCCTTCTTTACTGCATCCCTTGCTCCCTCACATTGACGAATTAACACAGAAATTGCGTCGCTATCAAATACTATGGGTTTTATGCCTTCTCATTCCAAATCGAGTAACGTTCCATTTAAACGACAGGAATTTCTATTGGGATACGAGCATCGCAATTCCGATGCACTATTCCTTTTTTTACTGCATCCCTCGCTCCCTCGCATTGACGAATTAACACAGAAATTTCGTCGCTATGAAATTCCATGTGTTCTATGACTTCTGCTTCTACATCGAGTTTTGTTTCCATGGAAACTTCAGGATTTTTTGGGGATACGAGTAACAGCTTTCCGAACCACTATTCCATTCTTACTGCATCCCTCGCTCCCTCACATTGACGAATTAACACAGATATTGCGTCACAATGAAATTTTATGGGTTCAATGACATCTCCTTCTAAATCGTGTAACGTTTCTATGGTATAGAGAGGATTTTCTTTTGGGATACGAGTATCTCCTTTCCGATGCACTATTCCTTCTTTACTGGATCCCTCGCTCCCTCACATTGACGAATTAACACAGAGATTCCGTCGCTATGAAATACTATGGGCTCAATGACTTCCCCTTCTTAATCGAGTAACGTTTCTATGGTAACGACAGGATTTTCTTTTGGGATACGACCATCTCCTTTCCGATGCACTATTCCTTTATTACTGCACCCCTCGCTCCCTCACATTGCCGAATTGAAACAGAAATTGCGTCGCCATGAAATACTATGGGTTCCGGGTTTTCTCCTTATAAATCGAGTAACGTTAATATGGAAACGGCAGGATTTTCTTTTGGTATGTGAGTATCTCCTTTCCGATGCACTATTCCTTCTTTACTCCATCTTTCGCTCCCTCACATTGACGAATTAACACAGAAATTGCGTCCCTAAGAAATACTAAGGGTTCTATGACACTTCCTTCTACATCAAGTAACATTTCTATGGATTCGACAGGATTTTCTTTTGGGATACGAGTATCTCCTTTCTGATGCACTATCCCTTCTTTACTGCATCCCTCGCTCCCTCACTTTGAAGATTTAACACAGTAATTGCGTCGCTATGAAATACTATGGTTTCTGTGACTTCTCCTTCTAAATCGAGTAATGTTTCTATGGAAAAGACAGGATTTTTTTTTTGGGATACGAGTAACTGCTTTCCGAACCACTATTCCAGTCTTCCTGCATCCCTCGCTCCTTCACTTTGACGATTAAACACAGATATTGCGTCGCAATGACATACTATGGGTTCAATGACATCTCCTTCTAAATCGAGAAACGATTCTATGGAATTGACAGGATTTTCTTTTGGGATACGAGCATCTCCTTTCCGATGCACTATTCTTTCTTTACTGCATCCCTCGCTCCCTCACATGGCCGAATTGACACAGAAATAACGTCGCTATGAAATACTATGGATTCTGTGACTTCTCCTTTTAAATCGAGTAATGTTTCTATGGAAACGACAGGTTTTTTTTTGGGATACGAGTAACAGCTTTCCGAGCCACTATTCCAGTCTTCCTGCATCCCTCGCTCCCTTACTTTGACGAATAAACACAGATATTGCATCGCAATGAAATTCTATGGGTTCTATGACATCTCCTTCTAAATTGAGAAACGATTCTATGGAATCGACAGGATTTTCTTTTGGGATACGAGTATCTCCATTCCGATGCAATATTCCTTCACTACTGCATCCCTCGCTCCCTCACATTGACGAATAAGCACAGAAATTGCGTCGCTATGAAAAACTATGGGTTCTATGACTACTCCTTCTAAATCGAGTAACGTTTCTGTGCAAACTACAGGATTTTGTTTTGGGATACGAGTATCTCCATTCGATGAACTACTCCTTCTTTACTGCATCCCTAGCTCCCTCACATTGACCAATAAGCAGAGAAATTGCGTCGCTATGAAATACTATGGTTTCTATGACATCTCCTTCTAAATCGAGTAACGTTTCTATGGAAACGACAGGATCTTCTTTTCGGATACGACCATCTCCTTTGGGATGCACTATTCCTTCTGTACTGCATCCCTCGCTCCCTCACATTGACGAAGTAACTCAGAGACTGCGTCGCTATGAAATACTACGGGTTCTATGACTTCTACTTCCAAATCGAGTAACGTTCTATGGAAACGACAGGAATTTCCATTGGGATACGAGTATTTCAAATCCGATGCACTATTCCTTCTTTACTGCATCCCTTGCTCCCTCACATTGACGAATTAACACAGAAATTGCGTCGCTATCAAATACTATGGGTTTTATGCCTTCTCCTTCCAAATCGAGTAACGTTCCATTTAAACGACAGGAATTTCTATTGGGATACGAGCATCGCAATTCCGATGCACTATTCCTTTTTTTACTGCATCCCTCGCTCCCTCGCATTGACGAATTAACACAGAAATTTCGTCGCTATGAAATTCCATGTGTTCTATGACTTCTGCATCTAAATCGAGTTTTGTTTCCATGGAAACTTCAGGATTTTTTGGGGATACGAGTAACAGCTTTCCGAGCCACTATTCCATTCTTACTGCATCCCTCGCTCCCTCACATTGACGAATTAACACAGATATTGCGTCACAATGAAATTCTATGGGTTCAATGACATCTCCTTCTAAATCGTGTAACGTTTCTATGGAATAGAGAGGATTTTCTTTTGGGATACGAGTATCTCCTTTCCGATGCACTATTCCTTCTTTACTGCATCCCTCGCACCTTCACATTAACGTATAAACACAGAAATTGCGTCGCTATGAAATACTATGTGTTCTATGACTTCTCCTTCAATATCGGGTACCGTTTCTATGGAAACGACAAGATTATCTTTTGTGATAAGTGTATCTCCATTCCGATGCACTATTCCTTCCTTTCAGCATCCTATGCTACCTCACATTGACGAATTAAAACAGATATTGCGTCACTATGAAATACTATGTGTTCTACGACTTCTCCCTCTAAATCGAGTAACATTTCTATGGAAACGACAGGATTTTCTTTTGGGATACGAGTATCTCCTTTCCGATGCACTATTCTTTATTTACCGCATCCCTCGCTCCCTCACACAGACGAATTAACACAGATATTGCGTCGCTATAAAATACTGTGGGTCCTATGACATCTCCTTCTAAATCGAGTAACGTTTCAATGGAAACGACAGGATTTTCTTTTGGGATACGAGTATCTCCTTTCCGATGCACTATTCCTTCTTTACTGCATCCCTGACTCCCTCACATTGACGAATAAATCAGAAATTGCGTCGCTATCAAATACTATGGGTTTTATGCCTTCTCCTTCCAAATCGAGTAACGTTCTATGGAAACGACATGAATTTCTATTGGGATACGAGTATCTCAATTCCGATGCACTATTCCTTCTGTACTGCATCCCTCGCTCCCTCGCATTGACGAATTAACACAGAAATATCGTCGCTATGAAATACCAGGTGTTCTATGAATTCTGCTTCTAAATCGAGTAATGTTTCTATGGAAACGACAGGATTTTTTTTGGGATTTGAGTAACAGCTTTCCGAGACACTATTCCAGTCTTACTGCATATCTCGCTCCCTCACATTGGCGAATTAACACAGATATTGCGTCGCAATGAAATACTATGGGTTCAATGACATCTCCTTCTAAATCGAATAACGTTTCTATGGAATCGACAGGATTTTCTTTTGGGATACGAGTATCTCCTTTCCGATGCACATCTCCTTCTTTAATGCATCCCTCGCTCCCTGACATTGACGAATTAACACAGAAATTGCGTCGCTATGAAATACTATGGGTTCTATGACTTCTCCTTCTAAATCGAGTAACGTTTCAATGGAAACGACAGGATCCTCTTTCGGATACGACCATCTCCTTTCCGATGCACTATTCCTTCTGTACTGCATCCCTCGCTCTCTCACATTGACGAAGTAATTCACAAACTGCGTCGCTATGAAATACTACGGGTTCTATGATTTCTACTTCCAAATCGAGTAACGTTCTATGGAAACGGAAGGAATTTCTATTGGGATACGAGTATCTCAATTCCGATGCACTATTCCTTCTTAACTGCATCCCTGGCTCCCTCACATTGACGAATTAACACAGATATTGCGTCGCTATGATGTACTATGGGTTCTATGACTTCTCCTTCTAAATCGAGTAACGTTTCTATGCAAACGAAAGTATTTTCTTTTGGGATACGAGTATCTCCATTCGATATACTATTCCTTCTTTACTGCGTCCATCGCTCCCTCACATTGACAAATAAGCACAGAAATTGAGTCGCTATGAGGTGCTATGGGTTCTATGACTTCTCCTTCTAAATTGAGTAACGTTTCTATAGAAACGACAGGATTCTATTTTTCGGATACGAGTATCTCCTTTCCGATGCAATATTCCTTCTTTACTGCATCTTTCGCTCCCTCACATTGACGAATTAACACAGAAATTGCGTCCCTAAGAAATACTAATGGTTCTATGACACTTCCTTCTAATTTAGGTAACATTTCTATGGATACGACAGGATTTTCTTTTGGGATACGAGTATCTCCTTTCTGATGCACTATCCCTTCTTTACTGCATCCCTCGCTCCCTCACATTGAAGATTTAACACAGAAATTGCGTCGCTATGAAATACTATGGTTTCTGTGACTTCTCCTTCTAAATCGAGTAATGTTTCTATGGAAAAGACAGGATTTTTTTTTTTTGGGATACGAGTAACTGCTTTCCGAGCCACTGTTCCAGTCTTCCTGCTTCCCTCGCTCCTTCACTTTGACGAATAAACACAGATATTGCGTCGCAATGACATACTATGGGTTCAATGACATCTCCTTCTAAATCGAGAAACGATTCTATGGAATCGACAGGATTTTCTTTTGGGATACGAGCATCTCCTTTCCGATGCACTATTCTTTCTTTACTGCATCCCTCGCTCCCTCACACTGCCGAATTGACACAGAAATAACGTCGCTATGAAATACTATGGGTTCTGTGACTTCTCCTTTTAAATCGAGTAATGTTTCTATGGAAACGACAGGTTTTTTTTTGGGATACGAGTAACAGCTTTCCGAGCCACTATTCCAGTCTTCCTACATCCCTCGATCCCTTACTTTGACGAATAAACACAGATATTGCATCGCAATGAAATTCTACGGGTTCTATGACATCTCCTTCTAAATTGAGAAACGATTCTATGGAATCGACAGGATTTTCTTTTGGGATACGAGTATCTACTTTCCGATCCACTATTCCTTCTTTACTGCATCCCTCGCTCCCTCACATTGACGAAATAACACAGAAATGGCATCGCTATGAAATACTATGGGTTCCAAGTCTTCTCGTTCTAAATCGAGTTACGTTTCTACGGAAACGACAGGATTTTATTTGGGATACGAGTATCTCCTTTCTGATGCACTATCCCTTCCTTACTGCATCCCTGGCTCCCTCACATTGAGGAATTAACACAGAAATTGCGACGCTATGGAATATTATGTGTTCTACGACTTCTCCTTCTAAATCGAGTAACGTTTCTATGGAAACGACAGGATTTTCTTATGGGAAACGAGTATCTGCTTTCCAATGCACTATTCCTTCTTTACTGCATCCCTCGCTATGTCACATTGATGAATTAACACAGAAATTGCGTCGCTATGAAATACTATGTGTTCTATGACTTCTCCTTCTAAATCGAGTGACGTTTCTATGGAAACGACAGGATGTTCTTTTGTGATACGACTATCTCCTTTCCGATGCACTATTCCTTCTTTAATGCATCCCTCGATCCCTCACATTGACGAATTAACACAGAATTTGCGTCGCTATGAAATACTATGGGTTCTAAGACTTCTCCTTCTAAATCGAGTGACGTTTCTATGCAAACGACAGGATATATTTTTGGGATACGAGTATCTCCTTTCCGCTGCACTATTCCTACATTACTGCATCCCTCGTTCTCTCACATATATGAATAAGCACAGAAATTGCGTCGATATGAAATACTATGAGTTGTTTGACTTCTCCTTCTACATCGAGTAACGTTTCTATTGTAACGAAAGGATTTTATTTTGGTATACAGGTATCTCCTTTCCGATGCACTATTCCCTCTTAACTGCATTCCTCGCTCCCTCACGTTGGCAAATTAACACGGAAATTGCGTCGCTATGAAATACCATTGGTTCTATGACATCTCCTTCTAAATCGAGTAACGTATCTATGGAAACGACAGGAATTTCTTTGGGATACGAGTATCTCCTTTCCGATTCACTATTCCTTCTTTACTGCATCCCTGCCTCCTTCACATTGACGAATTAACACAGAAATTGCGACGCTATGGAATACTATGTGTTCTATGACTTCTCCTGCTATATCGAGTAACGTTTATCTTGAAACGATAGGATTTTCGTTTGGGATACGAGTATATCCTTTCCGATGCACTATGCCTTCTTTACAGCGTCCCTCGCTCCCTCACATTGACGAATTAACACAGAAATTGCGTCGCTATGGAATTCTATGGGTTCTATGACTTCTCCTTCTAAATCGAGTAACGTTTCTATTGAAACGAAATTATTTTCTTTTGGTATACGAGTATCTCCTTTCTGATGCACCATTCCTTCTTTACTGCATCCCTTCCTCCATCACATTGACTAATTGACACTGAAATGGCGTCGCTATGAAATACTACGGGGTTCAATGACTTCTCCTTTTAAATCGAGTTACGTTTCTACGGAAACGACAGGATTTTCTTTTGGGATACGAGTATCTCCTTTCCGATGCACTATTCCTTCTTTACTGCATCCCTGGCTACCTCACATTGACGAATTAACATAGATATTGCGACGCTATGGAATACTATGTGTTCTATGACGTCTGCTTCTATATCGAGTAACGTTTCTATGGAAACAACAGGATTTTCTTTTGGGATACGAGTATCTCTTTTCCGATGCACTATTCCTTCTTTACTGCAACCCTCGCTCCCTCACATTGACGAATTAACACAGATATTGCGTCGCAATGCAATACTATGGGTTCAATGACATCTCCTTCTAAATCGAGTAACGTTACTATGGAATATACAGGATTTTCTTTTGGGATACAAGTATCTCCTTTCCGATGCACTATTCCTTCTTTACTGCATCCCTCGCTCCCTCACATTGACGAATAAGCACAGAAATTGCGTCGCTATGAAATACTATGGGTTCTATGACTTCTCCTACTAAATCGAGTAACGATCCTATGCAAACGACAAGATTTTCTTTTGGGATACGAGTGTCTCCATTCGATACTCTAGTCCTTCTTTACCTCATCCCTCGCTCCCTCACATTGACGAATAAGCACAGAGATTGCGTCGCTATGAAATACTATGGGTTCTATGACTTCTCCTTCTAAATCGAGTAACGTCTCTATGGAAACGAAAAGATTTCTTTTGGGATTCGAGTATCTCCTTTCCGATGCACTATTCCTTCTTTACTGCACCCCTCGCTCCCTCACATTGACGAATTAACACAGAGATTTCGTCGCTATTTAATACTATGGGCTCTATGATTTCCCCTTCTTAATCGAGTAACGTTTCTATGGTAGCGACAGGATTTTCTTTTGGGATACGACCATATCCGTTCCGATGCACTATTCCTTCTTTACTGCATCCATCGCTCCCTCGCATTGACGAACTAACACAGAAATTTCGTCGATATGAAATTCCATGTGTTCTATGACTTCTGCTTCTAAATCGAGTTTCGTTTCCATGGAAACGACATGATTTTTTTGGGATACGAGTAACAGCTTTCCGAGCAACTATTCCACTCTTACTGCCTCTATCGCTCCCTCACATTGACGAATTAACACAGATATTGCGTCGCAATGAAATACTATGGGTTCAATGACATCTCCTTCTAAATCGTGTAACGTTTCTATGGAATCGACAGGATTTTCTTTTGGGATACGAGTATCTCCATTCCGATGTACTAATCCTTCTTTACTGCATCCCTCGCACCTTCACATTAACGTATAAACACAGAAATTGCGTCGCTATGAAATACTATGGGTTCTATGACTTCTCCTTCAATATCGGGTATCGTTTCTATGGAAACGACAAAATTTACTTTTGGGATACGAGTATCTCCTTTCCGATGCACTATTCCTTCCTACAGCATCCCATCGCTCCCTCACATTGACGAATTAAAACAGGAATTGCGTCACTATGAAATACTATGTGTTCTACGCCTTCTCCCTCTAAATCGAGTAACATTTCTATGGAAACGACAGGATTTTCTTTTGGGATACGAGTATCTCCTTTCCGATGCACTATTCTTTATTTACCACATCCCTCGCTCCCTCACACAGACGAATTAACACAGATATTGCGTCGCTATGAAATACTATGGGTTCTATGACATCTCCTTCTAAATCGAGTAACGTATCTATGGAAACGACAAGATTTTCTTTTGGGATACGAGTATCTCCTATAAAAAGCACTATTTCATCTTTACTGCATTTTCGCTCCCTCACATTGACGAATTAACACAGAAATTGCGTTGCTATGAAATACTATGGGTTCTGTGACTTCTCCTTCTCAATCAAGTAATGTTTCTATGGAAAAGACAGGTTTTTTTTGGGATACGAGTAACAGCTTTCCGAGCCACTATTCCAGTCTTACTGCATCCCTCGCTCCCTCACTTTGACGAATAAACACAGATATTGCGTCGCAATGAAATATTATGGGTTCAATGACTTCTCCTTCTAAATCGAGAAACGATTCTATGGAATCGACAGGATTTTCTTTTGGGATACGAGTATCTCCTTTCCGATGCACTATTCCTACTTTACTGCATCCCTCGCTCCCTCACATTGATGAAATAACACAGAAATGGCATCGCTATGAAATACTATGGGTTCTAAGTCTTCTCGTTCTAAATCGAGTTACGTTTCTACGGAAACGACAGGATTTTATTTGGGATACGAGTATCTCCTTTCTGATGCACTATCCCTTCCTTACTGCATCTCTGGCTCCCTCACATTGAGGAATTAACACAGAAATTGCGACGCTATGGAATATTATGTGTTCTACGACTTCTCCTTCTAAATCGAGTAACGTTTCTATGGAAACCACAGGATTTTCTTATGGGAAACGAGTATCTGCTTTCCAATGCACTATTCCTTCTTTACTGCATCCCTCGCTCCCTCACATTGACGAATTAACACAGAAATTGCGTCGCTATGAAATGCTATGGGTTCTATGACTTCTCCTTCTAAATCGAGTCACGTTTCTATGGAAACGACAGGATGTTCTTTTGTGATACGACTATCTCCTTTCCGATGCACTATTCCTTCTTTACTGCATTCCTCGCTCCCTCACGTTGGCAAATTAACACGGAAATTGCGTCGCTATGAAATACCATTGGTTCTATGACATCTCCTTCTAAATCGAGTAACGTATCTATGGAAACGACAGGAATTTCTTTTGGGATACGAGTATCTCCTTTCCGATTCACTATTCCTTCTTTACTGCATCCCTGCCTCCTTCACATCGACGAACTAACACAGAAATTGCGACGCTATGTAATAATACTATGTGTTCTATGACTTCTCCTACTATATCGAGTAACGTATATCTTGAAACGACAGGATTTTCGTTTGGGATACGAGTATATCCTTTCCGATGCACTATGCCTTCTTTACAGCATCCCTCGCTCCCTCACATTGACGAATTAACACAGAAATTGCGTCGCTATGGAATTCTATGGGTTCTATGACTTCTCCTTCTAAATCGAGTAACGTTTCTATTGAAACGAAATTATTTTCTTTTGGTATACGAGTATCTCCTTTCCGATGCACCATTCCTTCTTTACTGCATCCCTTCCTCCATCACATTGACGAATTGACACTGAAATGGCGTCGCTATGAAATACTATGTGTTCAATGACTTCTCCTTTTAAATCGAGTTACGTTTCTACGGAAACGACAGGTTTTTCTTTTGGGATACGAGTATCTCCTTTCCGATGCACTATTCCTTCTTTACTGCATCCCTGGCTACCTCACATTGACGAATTAACATAGCTATTGCGACGCTACGGAATACTATGTGTTCTATGACGTCTCCTTCTATATCGAGTAACGTTTCTATGGAAACAACAGGATTTTCTTTTGGGATACGAGTATCTCTTTTCCGATGCACTATTCCTTCTTTACTGCAACCCTCGCTCCCTCACATTGACGAATTAACACAGATATTGCGTCGCAACGCAATACTATGGGTTCAATGACATCTCCTTCTAAATCGAGTAACGGTACTATGGAATATACAGGATTTTCTTTTGGGATACGAGTATCTCCTTTCCGATGCACTATTCCTTCTTTACTGCATCCCTCGCTCCCTCACATTGACGAATAAGCACAGAAATTGCGTCGCTATGAAATAGTATGGGTTCTATGACTTCTCCTACTAAATCGAGTAACGTTTCTATGCAAACGACAAGATTTTCTTTTGGGATACGAGTGTCTCCATTCGATACACTAGTCCTTCTTTACCTCATCCCTCGCTCCCTCACATTGACGAATAAGCACAGAGATTGCGTCGCTATGAAATACTATGGGTTCTATGACTTCTCCTTCTAAATCGAGTAACGTCTCTATGGAAACGAAAAGATTTCTTTTGGGATTCGAGTATCTCCTTTCCGATGCACTATTCCTTCTTTACTGCATCCCTCGCTCCATCACATTGACGAATTAACACAGAGATTCCGTCGCTATTTAATACTATGGGCTCTATGAATTCCCCTTCTTAATCGAGTAACGTTTCTATGGTAGCGACAGAATTTTCTTTTGGGATACGACCATCTCCTTTCCGATGCACTATTCCTTCTTTACTGCATCCATCGCTCCCTCACATTGAAGATTTAACACAGAAATTGCGTCGCTATGAAATACTATGGGTTCTGTGACCTCTCCTTCTCAATCAAGTAATGTTTCTATGGAAAAGACAGGATTTTTTTTGGGATACGAGTAACAGCTTTCCGAGCCACTATTCCAGTCTTACTGCATCCGTCGCTCCCTCACTTTGACGAATAAACACAGATATTGCGTCGCAATGAAATATTATGCGTTCAATGACTTCTCCTTCTAAATCGAGAAACGATTCTATTGAAACGAAATTATTTTCTTTTGGTTTACGAGTATCTCCTTTCCGATGCACCATTCCTTCTTTACTGCATCCTATCCTCCATCACATTGACGAATTAACACTGAAATGGCGTCGCTATGAAATACTATGCGTTCAATGACTTCTCCTTTTAAATCGAGTTACGTTTCTACGGAAACGACAGGATTTTCTTTTGGGATACGAGTATCTCCTTTCCGATGCACTATTCCTTCTTTACTGCATCCCTGGCTACCTCACATTGACGAATTAACATAGATATTGCGACGCTATGGAATACTATGTGTTCTATGACGTCTGCTTCTATATCGAGTAACGTTTCTATGGAAACAACAGGATTTTCTTTTGGGATACGAGTATCTCCTTTCCGATGCACTATTCCTTCCTACAGCATCCCTCGCTCCCTCACATTGACGAATTAAAACAGAAATTGCGTCACTATGAAATACTATGTGTTCTACGCCTTCTCCCTCTAAATCGAGTAACATTTCTATGGAAACGACAGGATTTTCTTTTGGGATACGAGTATCTCCTTTCCGTTGCACTATTCTTTATTTACCATATCCCTCGCTCCCTCACACAGACGAATTAACACAGATATTGCGTCGCTATGAAATACTATGGGTTCTATGACATCTCCTTCTAAATCGAGTAACGTATCTATGGAAACGACAAGATTTTCTTTTGGGATACGAGTATCTCCTATAAAAAGCACTATTTCATCTTTACTGAATTTCGCTCCCTCACATTGACGAATTAACACAGAAATTGCGTCGCTATGAAATACTATGGGTTCTGTGACTTCTCCTTCTCAATCAAGTAATGTTTCTATGGAAAAGACAGGTTTTTTTTGGGATACGAGTAACAGCTTTCCGAGCCACTATTCCAGTCTTACTGCATCCCTCGCTCCCTCACTTTGACGAATAAACACAGATATTGCGTCGCAATGAAATATTATGGGTTCAATGACTTCTCGTTCTAAATCGAGAAACGATTCTATGGAATCGACAGGATTTTCTTTTGGCATACGAGTATCTCCTTTCCGATGCACTATTCCTACTTTACTGCATCCCTCGCTCCCTCATATTGACGAAATAACACAGAAATGGCATCGCTATGAAATACTATGGGTTCCAAGTCTTCTCGTTCTAAATCGAGTTACGTTTCTACGGAAACGACAGGATTTTATTTGGGATACGAGTATCTCCTTTCTGATGCACTATCCCTTCTTTACTGCATCCCTGGCTCCCTCACATTGAGGAATTAACACAGAAATTGCGACGCTATGGAATATTACGTGTTCTACGACTTCTCCTTCTAAATCGAGTAACTTTTCTATGGAAAAGACAGGATTTTCTTATGGGATACGAGTATCTGCTTTCCGATGCACTATGCCTTCTTTACAGCATCCCTCGCTCCCTCACATTGACGAATTAACACAGAAATTGCGTCGCTATGGAATTCTATGGGTTCTATGATTTCTCCTTCTAAATCGAGTAACGTTTCTATTGAAACGAAATTATTTTCTTTTGGTATACGAGAATCTCCTTTCCGATGCACCATTCCTTCTTTACTGCATCCCTTCCTCCATCACATTGACGAATTAACACTGAAATGGCGTCGCTATGAAATACTATGGGTTCAATGACTTCTCCCTTTAAATCGAGTTACGTTTCTACGGAAACGACAGGATTTTCTTTTGGGATACGAGTATCTCCTTTCCGATGCACTATTCCTTCTTTCCTGCAACCCTCGCTCCCTCAGATTGACGAATTCACAATAAAATTGCGCCGCTATGAAATCCTATGGGTTCCATGACTTCTTCTTCTAAATCGAGTAACGTTTCTTTGGAAACGACAGGATTTTCTTTTGGGATACGACTATCTCCGTTCCGATGCCCTATTGCTTCTTTACTGCATCCCAGACTCCCTCACATTGACGAATTAACTCATAAATTGCGTCGCTGTGAAATACTATGGCTTCTATGACTTCTACTTCTAAATAGAGTAACGTTTCTATGGAAACGACAGGATTTTCTGTGGGATACGTGCATCTCCTTTCCGATGCACTATTCCTTCTTTACTGCATCCCTGGCTCCCTCACATTGAGGAATTAACACAGAAATTGCGACGCTATGGAATATTATGTGTTCTACGACTTCTCCTTCTAAATCGAGTAACGTTTCTATGGAAACGACAGGTTGTTCTTTTGTGATACGACTATCTCCTTTCCGGTGCACTATTCCTTCTTTACTGCATCCCTCGATCCCTCACATTGACTAATTAACACAGAATTTGCGTCGCTATGAAATACTATGGGTTCTAAGGCTTCTCCTTCTAAATCGAGTAACGTTTCTATGGAAACGACAGGATTTTATTTTGGGATACGAGTATCTCCTTTCCGATGCACTATTCCTTCTTTCCTGCAACCCTCGCTCCCTCAGATTGACGAATTCACAATAAAATTGCGCCGCTATGAAATCCTATGTCTTCTACGACTTCTCCTTCTAAATCGAGTAACGTTTCTATGGAAACGACAGGATGTTCTTTTGTGATACGACTATCTCCTTTCCGATGCACTATTCCTTCTTTACTGCATCCCTCGCTCCCTCACATTGACGAATTGACACAGTAATTGCGTCGCTATGAAATACTATGGGTTGTATGGCTTCTCCTTCTAAATCGAGTAACGTTTCTATGGAAACGACAGGATGTTCTTTTGTGATACGACTATCTCCTTTCCGATGCACTATTCCTTCTTTACTGCATCCCTCGATCCCTCACATTGACTAATTAACACAGAATTTGCGTCGCTATGAAATACTATGGGTTCTAAGGCTTCTCCTTCTAAATCGAGTGACGTTTCTATGCAAACGACAGTATACATTTTTGGGATACGAGTATCTCCTTTAAGATGCACTATTCCTACTTTACTGCATCCCTCGTTCCCACACATTGACGAATAAGCACAGAAATTGCGTCGCTATGGAATTCTATGGGTTCTATGACTCCTCCTTCTATGTCGAGTAACGTTTCTATTGAAAGGAAAGGATTTTCTTTTGGTATACGAGTATCTCCTATCCGATGCACCATTCCTTCTTTACTGCATCCCTTCCTCCCTCACATTGACGAATTAACACTGAAATGGCGTACCTATGAAATACTATGGGTTCAATGACTTCTCCTTCTAAATCGAGTTACGTTGCTACGGAAACGACAGGATTTTCTTTTGTGATAAGAGTATCTCCTTTCCGATGCACTATTCCTTCTTTACTGCATTCCTGGCTCCCTCACATTGACGAATTAACATAGAAATTGCGACGCTATGGACTACTATGTGTTCTATGACGTCTCCTTCTATATCGAGTAACGTTTCTATGGAAGGAACAGGATTTTCTTTTGGCATACGAGTATCTCTTTTCCGATGGACTATTCCTTCTTTACTGCATCCCTCGCTCCATCACATTGAGAAATTAGAACAGAAATTGTGTCGCTATGAAATACTAAAGGTTCTATAACTTCTCCTTCTAAATCGTGTAACGATTCTATTGAAACGACAGCATTTTCTTTTGTGATACGAGTATCTCCTTTCCGATGCACTATTCCTTCATTCCTGCAACCCTCGCTTCCTCAGATTGACGAATTCACAATAAAATTTCGTCGCTATGAAATGCTATGGGTTCTTTGACTTCTTCTTCTAAATCGAGTAACGTTTCAATGGAAACGACAGGATTTTCTTTTGGGATACGACTATCTCCGTTCCGATGCCCTATTCCTTCTTTACAGCATCCCAGGCTCCCTCACATTGACGAATTAACTCATAAATTGCGTCGCTATGAAATACTGTGGCTTCTATGACTTCTCCATCTAAATCGAGTAACGTTTCTATGGAAACGACAGGATTTTCTTTTGGTATACGAGTATCTACTTTCCGATGCACTATTCCTTCTTTACTGCATCCCTCGCTCCCTCACATTGATGAATTAACACAGAAATTGCGACGCTATGGAATACTATCTGTTCTGTGGCTTCTCCTTCTAAATCGTGTAACGTTTCTATGGTAACTACAGGATTTTCTTTTGGGATACGACTATCTACTTTCCGATGCACTATTCCTTCTTTACTGCTTATCTCGCTCCCGCACATTGACGAATTAACAATGAAATTGCGTCGCTATGAAATTCTATGTGTTCTATGACTTGTTATCCTAAAACGAGTAACGTTTCTATGGATACGACAGGATTTACTTTGGGATACGAGTATCTCCTTTCCGATGCACTATTCCTTCTTTACTGCATCCCTCGTTGCCACATATTGACGAATAAGCACAGAAATTGCGTCGCTATTGAGATACTATGAGTTCTATGACTGCTACATCTAAATCGAGTAACGTTTCTATGGAAACGACAGGATTTTCGTTTGGTATACGAGTATTTCCTTTCCGAAGCACTATTCCTTCTTTACTGCTTCCCTCGCTCCCTCACATTGACGAATTAACACAGAAATTGTGTCGCTATGAAATACTATGGGTTCTATGACTCCTCCTTCTAAATCGAGTATCATTTCTATGGAAACGTCAGGATTTTCGATTGGGATACGAGTATCTCCTTTCCGATGCATTATTCCCTCTTAACTGCATTCCTCGCTCTCTCACGTTGGCAAATTAACACGGAAATTGCGTCGCTATGTAATACCATTGGTTCTATGACATCTCCTTCTAAATCGAGTTACGTATCTATGGAAACGACAGGAGTTTCTTTTGGGATACGAGTATCTCCTTTCCGATGCACTATTCCTTCTTTCCTGCAACCCTCGCTCCCTCAGATTGACGAATTCACAATAAAATTGCGCCGCTATGAAATCCTATGTGTTCTACGACTTCTCCTTCTAAATCGAGTAACGTTTCTATGGAAACGACAGGATGTTCTTTTGTGATACGACTATCTCCTTTCCGATGCACTATTCCTTCTTTACTGCATCCCTCGATCCCTCACATTGACTAATGAACACAGAATTTGCGTCGCTATGAAATACTATGGGTTCTAAGGCTTCTCCTTCTAAATCGAGTGACGTTTCTATGCAAACGACAGGATACATTTTTGGGATACGAGTATCTCCTTTCCGATGCACTATTCCTACTTTACTGCATCCCTCGTTCCCACACATTGACGAATAAGCACAGAAATTGCGTCGCTATGGAATTCTATGGGTTCTATGACTCCTCCTTCTATGTCGAGTAACGTTTCTATTGAAAGGAAAGGATTTTCTTTTGGTATACGAGTATCTCCTATCCGATGCACCATTCCTTCTTTACTGCATCCCTTCCTCCCTCACATTGACGAATTAACACTGAAATGGCGTACCTATGAAATACTATGGGTTCAATGACTTCTCCTTCTAAATCGAGTTACGTTTCTACGGAAACGACAGGATTTTCTTTTGTGATAAGAGTATCTCCTTTCCGATGCACTATTCCTTCTTTACTGCATTCCTGGCTCCCTCACATTGACGAATTAACATAGAAATTGCGACGCTATGGACTACTATGTGTTCTATGACGTCTCCTTCTATATCGAGTAACGTTTCTATGGAAGGAACAGGATTTTCTTTTGGCATACGAGTATCTCTTTTCCGATGGACTATTCCTTCTTTACTGCATCCCTCGCTCCATCACATTGAGAAATTAGAACAGAAATTGTGTCGCTATGAAATACTAAAGGTTCTATAACTTCTCCTTCTAAATCGTGTAACGATTCTATTGAAACGACAGCATTTTCTTTTGTGATACGAGTATCTCCTTTCCGATGCACTATTCCTTCATTCCTGCAACCCTCGCTTCCTCAGATTGACGAATTCACAATAAAATTTCGTCGCTATGAAATGCTATGGGTTCTTTGACTTCTTCTTCTAAATCGAGTAACGTTTCAATGGAAACGACAGGATTTTCTTTTGGGATACGACTATCTCCGTTCCGATGCCCTATTCCTTCTTTACAGCATCCCAGGCTCCCTCACATTGACGAATTAACTCATAAATTGCGTCGCTATGAAATACTGTGGCTTCTATGACTTCTCCATCTAAATCGAGTAACGTTTCTATGGAAACGACAGGATTTTCTTTTGGTATACGAGTATCTACTTTCCGATGCACTATTCCTTCTTTACTGCATCCCTCGCTCCCTCACATTGATGAATTAACACAGAAATTGCGACGCTATGGAATACTATCTGTTCTGTGGCTTCTCCTTCTAAATCGTGTAACGTTTCTATGGTAACTACAGGATTTTCTTTTGGGATACGACTATCTACTTTCCGATGCACTATTCCTTCTTTACTGCTTATCTCGCTCCCGCACATTGACGAATTAACAATGAAATTGCGTCGCTATGAAATTCTATGTGTTCTATGACTTGTTATCCTAAAACGAGTAACGTTTCTATGGATACGACAGGATTTACTTTGGGATACGAGTATCTCCTTTCCGATGCACTATTCCTTCTTTACTGCATCCCTCGTTGCCACATATTGACGAATAAGCACAGAAATTGCGTCGCTATTGAGATACTATGAGTTCTATGACTGCTACATCTAAATCGAGTAACGTTTCTATGGAAACGACAGGATTTTCGTTTGGTATACGAGTATTTCCTTTCCGAAGCACTATTCCTTCTTTACTGCTTCCCTCGCTCCCTCACATTGACGAATTAACACAGAAATTGTGTCGCTATGAAATACTATGGGTTCTATGACTCCTCCTTCTAAATCGAGTATCATTTCTATGGAAACGTCAGGATTTTCGATTGGGATACGAGTATCTCCTTTCCGATGCATTATTCCCTCTTAACTGCATTCCTCGCTCTCTCACGTTGGCAAATTAACACGGAAATTGCGTCGCTATGTAATACCATTGGTTCTATGACATCTCCTTCTAAATCGAGTTACGTATCTATGGAAACGACAGGAGTTTCTTTTGGGATACGAGTATCTCCTTTCCGATGCACTATTCCTTCTTTCCTGCAACCCTCGCTCCCTCAGATTGACGAATTCACAATAAAATTGCGCCGCTATGAAATCCTATGTGTTCTACGACTTCTCCTTCTAAATCGAGTAACGTTTCTATGGAAACGACAGGATGTTCTTTTGTGATACGACTATCTCCTTTCCGATGCACTATTCCTTCTTTACTGCATCCCTCGATCCCTCACATTGACTAATGAACACAGAATTTGCGTCGCTATGAAATACTATGGGTTCTAAGGCTTCTCCTTCTAAATCGAGTGACGTTTCTATGCAAACGACAGGATACATTTTTGGGATACGAGTATCTCCTTTCCGATGCACTATTCCTACTTTACTGCATCCCTCGTTCCCACACATTGACGAATAAGCACAGAAATTGCGTCGCTATGGAATTCTATGGGTTCTATGACTCCTCCTTCTATGTCGAGTAACGTTTCTATTGAAAGGAAAGGATTTTCTTTTGGTATACGAGTATCTCCTATCCGATGCACCATTCCTTCTTTACTGCATCCCTTCCTCCCTCACATTGACGAATTAACACTGAAATGGCGTACCTATGAAATACTATGGGTTCAATGACTTCTCCTTCTAAATCGAGTTACGTTTCTACGGAAACGACAGGATTTTCTTTTGTGATAAGAGTATCTCCTTTCCGATGCACTATTCCTTCTTTACTGCATTCTTGGCTCCCTCACATTGACGAATTAACATAGAAATTGCGACGCTATGGACTACTATGTGTTCTATGACGTCTCCTTCTATATCGAGTAACGTTTCTATGGAAGCAACAGGATTTTCTTTTGGCATACGAGTATCTCTTTTCCGATGGACTATTCCTTCTTTACTGCATCCCTCGCTCCATCACATTGAGAAATTAGAACAGAAATTGTGTCGCTATGAAATACTAAAGGTTCTATAACTTCTCCTTCTAAATCGTGTAACGATTCTATTGAAACGACAGCATTTTCTTTTGTGATACGAGTATCTCCTTTCCGATGCACTATTCCTTCATTCCTGCAACCCTCGCTTCCTCAGATTGACGAATTCACAATAAAATTTCGTCGCTATGAAATGCTATGGGTTCTATGACTTCTTCTTCTAAATCGAGTAACGTTTCAATGGAAACGACAGGATTTTCTTTTGGGATACGACTATCTCCGTTCCGATGCCCTATTCCTTCTTTACAGCATCCCAGGCTCCCTCACATTGACGAATTAACTCATAAATTGCGTCGCTATGAAATACTGTGGCTTCTATGACTTCTCCATCTAAATCGAGTAACGTTTCTATGGAAACGACAGGATTTTCTTTTGGTATACGAGTATCTACTTTCCGATGCACTATTCCTTCTTTACTGAATCCCTCGCTCCCTCACATTGATGAATTAACACAGAAATTGCGACGCTATGGAATACTATTTGTTCTGTGGCTTCTCCTTCTAAATCGTGTAACGTTTCTATGGTAACTACAGGATTTTCTTTTGGGATACGACTATCTACTTTCCGATGCACTATTCCTTCTTTACTGCTTATCTCGCTCCCGCACATTGACGAATTAACAATGAAATTGCGTCGCTATGAAATTCTATGTGTTCTATGACTTGTTATCCTAAAACGAGTAACGTTTCTATGGAAACGACAGGATTTACTTTGGGATACGAGTATCTCCTTTCCGATGCACTATTCCTTCTTTACTGCATCCTTGGTTGCCACACATTGACGAATAAGCACAGAAATTGCGTCGCTATTGAGATACTATGAGTTCTATGACGGCTACATCTAAATCGAGTAACGTTTCTATGGAAACGACAGGATTTTCGTTTGGTATACGAGTATTTCCTTTCCGAAGCACTATTCCTTCTTTACTGCTTCCCTCGCTCCCTCACATTGACGAATTAACACAGAAATTGTGTCGCTATGAAATACTATGGGTTCTATGACTCCTCCTTCTAAATCGAGTATCATTTCTATTGAAACGTCAGGATTTTCGATTGGGATACGAGTATCTCCTTTCCGATGCATTTTTCCCTCTTAACTGCATTCCTCGCTCTCTCACGTTGGCAAATTAACACGGAAATTGCGTCGCTATGTAATACCATTGGTTCTATGGCATCTCCTTCTAAATCGAGTTACGTATCTATGGAAACGACAGGAGTTTCTTTTGGGATACGAGTATCTCTGTTCCGATGCACTATTCCTTCTTTACTGCATCCCTGGCTCCCTCACATTGAAGAATTAACACAGAAATTGCGACGCTATGGAATACTATGTGTTCTATGACTTCTCCTTCTATATCGAGTAACATTTATATTGAAACGACAGGATTTTCGTTTGGGATACGAGTATATCCTTTCCGATGCACTATGCCTTCTTTACTGCATCCCTCGCTCCCTCACATTGACGAATTATCACAAAATTGCGTCGCTATGGAATTCTATGGGTTCTATGACTTCTTCTTCTAAATCGAGTAACATTTCTATTGAAACGAAAGGATTTTCTTTTGGTATATGAGTATCTCCTTTCCGATGCACTATTCCTTCTTTACTGCATCCCTTGCTTCCTCACATTGACGAATTAACACTGAAATGGCGTCGCTATGAAATACTATGGGTTCTATGACTTCTCCTTCCAAATCGAGTGACGTTTCTACGGAAACGACAGGATTTTATTTTGGGATACGAGTATCTCCTTTCCGATGCACTATTCCTTCTTTCCTGCAACCCTCGCTCCCTCAGATTGACGAATTCACAATAAAATTGCGCCGCTATGAAATCCTATGGGTTCCATGACTTCTTCTTCTAAATCGAGTAACGTTTCTTTGGAAACGACAGGATTTTCTTTTGGGATACGACTATCTCCGTTCCGATGCCCTATTGCTTCTTTACTGCATCCCAGGCTCCCTCACATTGACGAATTAACTCATAAATTGCGTCGCTGTGAAATACTATGGCTTCTATGACTTCTACTTCTAAATAGAGTAACGTTTCTATGGAAACGACAGGATTTTCTGTGGGATACGTGCATCTCCTTTCCGATGCACTATTCCTTCTTTACTGCATCCCTGGCTCCCTCACATTGAGGAATTAACACAGAAATTGCGACGCTATGGAATATTATGTGTTCTACGACTTCTCCTTCTAAATCGAGTAACGTTTCTATGGAAACGACAGGATGTTCTTTTGTGATACGACTATCTCCTTTACGATGCACTATTCCTTCTTTACTGCATCCCTCGATCCCTCACATTGACTAATTAACACAGAATTTGCGTCGCTATGAAATACTATGGCTTCTAAGGCTTCTCCTTCTAAATCGAGTAACGTTTCTATGGAAACGACAGGATTTTATTTTGGGATACGAGTATCTCCTTTCCGATGCACTATTCCTTCTTTCCTGCAACCCTCGCTCCCTCAGATTGACGAATTCACAATAAAATTGCGCCGCTATGAAATCCTATGGGTTCTATGACTTCTTCTTCTAAATCGAGTAACGTTTCTTTGGAAACGACAGGATATTCTTTTGGGATACGACTATCTCCGTTCCGATGCCCTATTGCTTCTTTACTGCATCCCAGGCTCCCTCACATTGACGAATTAACTCATAAATTGCGTCGCTATGAAATACTATGGATTCTATGACTTCTTCTTCTAAATCGAGTAACGTTTCTTTGGAAACGACAGGATTTTCTTTTGGGATACGACTATCTCCGATCCGATGCCCTATTGTTTCTTTACTGCATCCCAGGCTCCCTCACATTGACGAATTAACTCATAAATTGCGTCGCTATGAAATACTATGGCTTCTATGACTTCTCCTTCTAAATCGTGTAACGTTTCTATGGAAACGACAGGATTTTCTTTTGGTATACGAGTATCTCCTTTCCGATGCACATTTCTCTCTTAATTGCATCCCTCGCTCCCTCACATTGACGAATTAACACAGAAATTGCGTCGCTATGAAATACTATGGGTTCTATGACTTCTCCTACTAAATCGAGTTACGTTTCTACGGAAACGACAGGATTTTCTTTTGAGATATGAGTATCTCCTTTCCGATGCACTATTCCTTCTTGACTGCATATCTCGCTCCCACACATTGACGAATTAACACTGTAATTGCGTCGCTATGAAATACTATGTGTTCTATGACTGCTCCTTCTAAATCGAGTAACGTTTCTATGGAAACGTCAGGATTTTCTATTGGGAAACGAGTATCTCTTTTCCGATGCACTATTCCCTCTTAACTGCATTGCTCGCTCCCTCAGGTTGGCAAATTGACTCGGAAATTGCGTCGCTATGAAATACCATTGGTTATATGACATCTCCTTCTAAATCGAGTAACGTATCTATGGAAACGACAGGATTTTCTTTTGGGATACGAGTATCTCCTTTCCGATGCACTATGCCTTCTTTACTGCATCCCTCGCTCACTCACATGGATGAGTAAACACAGATATTGCGTCGCTATGGAATTCTATGGGTTCTATGACTTCTCCTTCTAAATCGAGTAACGTTTCTATTGAAACGAAAGGATTTTCTTTTGGTATATGAGTATCTCCTTTCCGAAGCACTATTCCTTCTTTACTGCATCCCTTACTACCTCACATTGACGAATTAACACTGAATTGGCGTCGCTATGAAATACTATGGGTTCTATGACTTCTCCTACTAAATCGAGTTACGTTTCTACGGAAACGACAGGATTTTCTTTTGAGATATGAGTATCTCCTTTCCGATGCACTATTCCTTCTTTACTGCATCCCTCGCTCACTCACATTGACGAATTAACACAGAAATTGCGACGCTATGGAATACTATCTGTTCTGTGGCTTGTCTTTCTAAATCGAGTAACGATTCTATGGAAACGACAGGATTTTCTTTTGGGATACGACTATCTCCTTTCCGATGCACTATTCCTTCTTTACTGCATATCTCGCTCCCTCAGATTGACGAATTCACAATAAAATTGCGTCGCTATGAAATACTATGGGTTCTGTGACTCCTTCTTCTAAATCGAGTAACGTTTCTTTGGAAACGACAGGATTTTCTTTTGGGATACGACTATCTCCGTTCCGATGCGCTATTGCTTCTTTACTGCATTCCAGGCTCCCTCACATTGACGAATTAACTCATAAATTGCGTCGCTATGAAATACTATGGCTTCTATGATTTCTCCTTCTAAATCGAGTAACGTTTCTATGGAAACGACAGGATTTTCTTTTGGTATACGAGTATCTCCTTTCCGATGCACATTTCCTTCTTCATTGCATCCCTCGCTCCCTCACATTGACGAATTAACACAGAAATTGCGGCGCTATGAAATACTATGTGTTCTATGACTTGTCCTCCTAAAATGAGTAACGTTTCTATGGAAACGACCGGATTTTCTTTGGGATACGAGTATCTCCTTTCCCATGCACTATTCTTTCCTTACTGCATCCCTCGTTCCCTCACATTGACGAATAAGCACAGAAATTGCGTCGTTATGAACTACTATGGGCTCTACGACTTCTCCTTGTAAATCGAGTAACTTTTCTATGGAGACGACAGGAATTTCTATTGGGATACGAGCATCTCAATTCCGATGCACTATTCCATTTTTACTACATCCCTCGCTCCCTCGCATTGACGAATTAACACAGAAATTTCGTCGCTATGAAAAACCATGTGTTCTATAGCTTCTGCTTCTAAATCGAGTAGTGTTTTCATGGGAACGACAGGATTTGTTTTGGGATACGAGTAAGAGCTTTCCGAGCCACTATTCCTGTCTTACTGCATCCCTCGCTCCCTCACATTGACGAATTAACACAGATATTGCGTCGCAATGAAATACTATGGGTTCAATGACATCTCCTTCTAAATCGAGTAACGTTCCAATGGAATCGACAGGATTTTATTTTGGGATACGAGTACCTCCTTTTCGATTCACTATTCCTTATTTACCGCATCCCTCGCTCCCTCACACAGACGAATTAACACAGATATTGCGTCGCTATGAAATACTATGGGTTCTATGACATCTCCTTCTAAATCGAGTAACGTTTCAATGCAAACGACAGGATTTTCTTTTCGGATCCGAGTATCTCCTTTCCGATGCACTATTCCTTCTTTACTGCACCCCTCGCTCCCTCGCATTGACGAATAAGCACAGAAATTGCGTAGCTATTAAATACGATGTTTTCTATGACATCTCCTTCTAAATTGAGCAACGTTTCTATGCAACGACAGGATTATCTTTTGGGATACGAGTATCTCCTTTCCGATGCACAATTCCTTCTTTACTGCATCCCTTGCTCCCTCACATTGACGAATTAACACAGAAATTGCGTCGCTATGAAATACTATAAGTTCTGTGTCTTCTGCTTCTAAATCGAGTCACGTTTCTCTGGAAACAACAGGATTTTCTTTTGGGATACGATTATCTCCTTTCCGATGCACAATTCCTTCTTTACTGCGTCCCTCGCTCCCTCACATTAACGAACAAACATAGAAATTGTGTGACCATGACATACGATGGGTTCTAAGACTTCGTCTAAATCGAGTAACTTTTCTATGGAAACGACAAGATTTTCTTTTGGTATATGAGTATTTCCTTTCCGATGTATTATTCCTTTCTTACTGGATCCATCGCTCCCTCATATTGACGAATGAACACAGAAATTGCGTCGCTATCAAATACTATGGGTTCTGTGTCCTCTGCATCTAAATCGAGTTACGTTTCATTGGAAATGACAGTATTTTATTTTGGGATACGACTATCTCCTTTCCGATGCACTGTTCCTTCTTTACTGCATCCCTCGCACCCTCAAATTAACGGATAAACACAGAAATTGCGTCGCTATGAACTACTATGGGCTCTACGACTTCTCCTTCTAAATCGAGTAACTTTTTTGTGGAAACAACATGATTTTCTTTTGGGGAACGAGTATCTCCTTTCCGATGCACTATTCGTTCTTTACTGCATCCCTTGCTCCCTCACATTGACAAATTAACTAGAAATTGCGTCGCTATCAAATACTATGGGTTTTATGCCTTCTTCTTCCAAATCGGGTAACGTTCTATGGAAACGACAGGAATTTCTGTTGGGATACGAGCATCTCAATTCCGATGCACAATTCCTTTTTTACTGCATCCCTCGCTCCCTCGCATTGACGAATTAACACAGAAATTTCGTCGCTATGAAATACCATGTGTTCTATGGCTTCTGCTTCTAAATCGAGTAATGTTACCATGGGAACGACAGGATTTGTTTTGGGATACGAGTAACAGCTTTCCGAACCACTATTCCTGTCTTACTGCATCCCTCGCTCCCTCACATTGACGAATTAACACAGATATTGCGTCGCAATGAAATACTATGGGTTCAATGACATCTCCTTCTAAATCGAGTAACGTTCCTATGGAATCGACAGGATCTTCTTTTGGGATACGAGTATCTCCTTTCCGATTCACTATTCCTTATTTACCGCATCCCTCGCTCCCTCACACAGACGAATTAACACAGATATTGCGTCGCTATGAAATACTATGGGTTCTATGACATCTCCTTCTAAATCGAGTAACGTTTCAATGCAAACGACAGGATTTTCTTTTGGGATCCGAGTATCTCCTTTCCGATGCACTATTCCTTCTTTACTGCACCCCTCGCTCCCTCGCATTGACGAATAAGCACAGAAATTGCGTCGTTATGAAATACGATGTTTTCTATGACATCTCCTTCTAAATCGGGTAACGTTTCTATGCAAACGACAGGATTATCTTTTGGGATACGAGTATCTCCTTTCCGATGCACTATTCCTTCTTTACTGCATACCTCGCTCCCTCACATTACGACCAAACATAGAAATTGTGTCACCATGACATACTATGGGTTCTATGACTTCTCCTTCTAAATCGAGTAGCTTTTCTATGGAAACGACAAGATTTTCTTTTGTATATGAGTATTTCCTTTCCGATGCATTATTTCTTCTTTACTGCATCCATCGCTCCCTCTCATTGACGAATTAACACAGAAATTGCGTCGCTATGAAATACTATGGGTTCTGTGTCCTCTGCATCTAAATCGAGTTACGTTTCTATAGAAATGACAGTATTTCATTTTGGGATACGACCATCTCCTTTCCAATGCACTATTCCTTCTTTACTGCATCCCTCGCTCCCTCACATTAACGAATAAACACAGAAATTGCGTCGCTATGAACTACTATGGGCTCTACGACTTCTCCTTGTAAATCGAGTAACTTTTCTATGGAGACGACAGGAATTTCTATTGGGATACGAGCATCTCAATTCCGATGCACTATTCCATTTTTACTACATCCCCCGCTCCCTCGCATTGACGAATTAACACAGAAATTTCGTCGCTATGAAACACCATGTGTTCTATGGCTTCTGCTTCTAAATCGAGTAGTGTTTCCATGGGAACGACAGGATTTGTTTTGGGATACGAGTAACAGCTTTCCGAGCCACTATTCCTGTCTTACTGCATCCCTCGCTCCCTCACATTGACGAATTAACACAGATATTGCGTCGCAATGAAATACTATGGGTTCAATGACATCTCCTTCTAAATCGAGTAACGTTCCAATGGAATCGACAGGATTTTCTTTTGGGATACGAGTACCTCCTTTCCGATTCACTATTCCTTATTTAACGCATCCCTCGCTCCCTCACACAGACGAATTAACACAGACATTGCGTCGCTATGAAATACTATGGGTTCTATGACATCTCCTTCTAAATCGAGTAACGTTTCAATGCAAACGACAGGATTTTCTTTTCGGATCCGAGTATCTCCTTTCCGATGCACTATTCCTTCTTTACTGCACCCCTCGCTCCCTCGCATTGACGAATAAGCACAGAAATTGCGTAGCTATGAAATACGATGTTTTCTATGACATCTCCTTCTAAATCGAGCAACGTTTCTATGCAACGACAGGATTATCTTTTGGGATACGAGTATCTCCTTTCCGATGCACAATTCCTTCTTTACTGCATCCCTTGCTCCCTCACATTGACGAATTAACACAGAAATTGCGTCGCTATGAAATACTATAAGTTCTGTGTCTTCTGCTTCTAAATCGAGTCACGTTTCTCTGGAAACAACAGGATTTTCTTTTGGGATACGATTATCTCCTTTCCGATGCACAATTCCTTCTTTACTGCGTCCCTCGCTCCCTCACATTAACGAACAAACATAGAAATTGTGTGACCATGACATACGATGGGTTCTAAGACTTCGTCTAAATCGAGTAACTTTTCTATGGAAACGACAAGATTTTCTTTTGGTATATGAGTATTTCCTTTCCGATGTATTATTCCTTTCTTACTGGATCCATCGCTCCCTCATATTGACGAATGAACACAGAAATTGCGTCGCTATGAAATACTATGGGTTCTGTGTCCTCTGCATCTAAATCGAGTTACGTTTCATTGGAAATGACAGTATTTTATTTTGGGATACGACTATCTCCTTTCCGATGCACTGTTCCTTCTTTACTGCATCCCTCGCACCCTCAAATTAACGGATAAACACAGAAATTGCGTCGCTATGAACTACTATGGGCTCTACGACTTCTCCTTCTAAATCGAGTAACTTTTTTGTGGAAACAACATGATTTTCTTTTGGGATACGAGTATCTCCTTTCCGATGCACTATTCGTTCTTTACTGCATCCCTTGCTCCCTCACATTGACAAATTAACTAGAAATTGCGTCGCTATCAAATACTGTGGGTTTTATGCCTTCTTCTTCCAAATCGGGTAACGTTCTATGGAAACGACAGGAATTTCTGTTGGGATACGAGCATCTCAATTCCGATGCACAATTCCTTTTTTACTGCATCCCTCGCTCCCTCGCATTGACGAATTAACACAGAAATTTCGTCGCTATGAAATACCATGTGTTCTATGGCTTCTGCTTCTAAATCGAGTAATGTTACCATGGGAACGACAGGATTTGTTTTGGGATACGAGTAACAGCTTTCCGAGCCACTATTCCTGTCTTACTGCATCCCTCGCTCCCTCACATTGACGAATTAACACAGATATTGCGTCGCAATGAAATACTATGGGTTCAATGACATCTCCTTCTAAATCGAGTAACGTTCCTATGGAATCGACAGGATCTTCTTTTGGGATACGAGTATCTCCTTTCCGATTCACTATTCCTTATTTACCGCATCCCTCGCTCCCTCACACAGACGAATTAACACAGATATTGCGTCGCTATGAAATACTATGGGTTCTATGACATCTCCTTCTAAATCGAGTAACGTTTCAATGCAAACGACAGGATTTTCTTTTGGGATCCGAGTATCTCCTTTCCGATGCACTATTCCTTCTTTACTGCACCCCTCGCTCCCTCGCATTGACGAATAAGCACAGAAATTGCGTCGTTATGAAATACGATGTTTTCTATGACATCTCCTTCTAAATCGGGTAACGTTTCTATGCAAACGACAGGATTATCTTTTGGGATACGAGTATCTCCTTTCCGATGCACTATTCCTTCTTTACTGCATACCTCGCTCCCTCACATTACGACCAAACATAGAAATTGTGTCACCATGACATACTATGGGTTCTATGACTTCTCCTTCTAAATCGAGTAGCTTTTCTATGGAAACGACAAGATTTTCTTTTGTATATGAGTATTTCCTTTCCGATGCATTATTTCTTCTTTACTGCATCCATCGCTCCCTCTCATTGACGAATTAACACAGAAATTGCGTCGCTATGAAATACTATGGGTTCTGTGTCCTCTGCATCTAAATCGAGTTACGTTTCTATAGAAATGACAGTATTTCATTTTGGGATACGACCATCTCCTTTCCAATGCACTTTTCCTTCTTTACTGCATCCCTCGCTCCCTCACATTAACGAATAAACACAGAAATTGCGTCGCTATGAACTACTATGGGCTCTACGACTTCTCCTTGTAAATCGAGTAACTTTTCTATGGAGACGACAGGAATTTCTATTGGGATACGAGCATCTCAATTCCGATGCACTATTCCATTTTTACTACATCCCCCGCTCCCTCGCATTGACGAATTAACACAGAAATTTCGTCGCTATGAAACACCATGTGTTCTATGGCTTCTGCTTCTAAATCGAGTAGTGTTTCCATGGGAACGACAGGATTTGTTTTGGGATACGAGTAACAGCTTTCCGAGCCACTATTCCTGTCTTACTGCATCCCTCGCTCCCTCACATTGACGAATTAACACAGATATTGCGTCGCAATGAAATACTATGGGTTCAATGACATCTCCTTCTAAATCGAGTAACGTTCCAATGGAATCGACAGGATTTTGTTTTGGGATACGAGTACCTCCTTTCCGATTCACTATTTCTTATTTACCGCATCCCTCGCTCCCTCACACAGACGAATTAACACAGATATTGCGTCGCTATGAAATACTATGGGTTCTATGACATCTCCTTCTAAATCGAGTAACGTTTCAATGCAAACGACAGGATTTTCTTTTCGGATCCGAGTATCTCCTTTCTGATGCACTATTCCTTCTTTACTGCACCCCTCGCTCCCTCGCATTGACGAATAAGCACAGAAAGTGCGTCGCTATGAAATACGATGTTTTCTATGTCATCTCCTTCTAAATCGAGCAACGTTTCTATGCAAACGACAGGATTATCTTTTGGGATACGAGTATCTCCTTTCCGATGCACAATTCCTTCTTTACTGCATTCCTTGCTCCCTCACATTGACGAATTAACACAGAAATTGCGTCGCTATGAAATACTATGGGTTCTGTGTCTTCAGCTTCTAAATCGAGTCACGTTTCTATGGAAACAACAGGATTTTCTTTTGGGATACGAGTATCTCCTTTCCGATGCACTATTCCTTATTTACCGCATCCCTCGCTCCCTCACACAGACGCATTAACACGGATATTGCGTCGCTATGAAATACTATGGATTCTATGACATCTCCTTCTAAATCGAGTAACGTTTCAATGGAAACGAGAGGATTTTCATTTGGGATCCGAGTATCTCCTTTCCGATGCTCTATTCCTTCTTTACTGCATCCCTCGCTCCCTCACATTGACGAATAAGCACAGAAAGTGCGTCGCTATGAAATCCCATGGTTTCTATGACATCTCCTTCTAAATCGAGTCACGTTTCTATGCAAACGAGAGGATTTTCTTTTGGGATCCGAGTATCTCCTTTCCGATGCACTATTCCTTCTTCACTGCATCCCTTGCTCCCTCACATTGACGAATTAACACAGAAATTGCGTCGCTATCAAATACTATGGGTTTTATGCCTTCCCCTTAAAATCGAGTAACGTTCTATGGAAACGACAGGAATTTCTATTGGGATATGTGCATCTCAATTCCGATGCACTATTCCTTTTTTACTGCATCCCTCGCTCCCTCAAATTGACGAAGTAACACAGAAATTTTATCGCTATGAAATTTCATGTGTTCTATGAAATCCTTGGGTAACAGGAGAAATACTGAATTTAATTGATGAAAGGAGGAAATATAAAAATGCAGTAAATGAAGCACGCAAAAATGAATACAAACGTCTCAAAAATGAGATCGACAGGAAGTGCAAAATGGCTAAGCAGGGATGGCTAGAGGACAAATGTAAGGATGTAGAGGCATATCTCACTAGGGGTAAGATAGATACTGCCTACAGGAAAATTAAAGAGACCTTTGGAGAGAGGGGAACCACTTGTATGAATATCAAGAGCTCAGATGGCAACCCAGTTCTAAGCAAAGAAGGGAAGGCAGAGAGGTGGAAGGAGTATATAGAGTGTTTATACAAGGGCGATGTACTTGAGGACAATATTATGGAAATGGAAGAGGATGTAGATGAAGATGAAATGGGAGATAAGATACTGCGTGAAGAATTTGACAGAGCACTGAAAGACCTGAGTCGAGACAAGGCCCCAGGGATAGACAACATTCCATTAGAACTACTGATGGCCGTGGGAGAGCCAGTCATGACAAAACTCTACCATCTGGTGAGCAAGATGTATGAGACAGGCGAAATACCCACAGACTTCAAGAAGAATATTTTAATTAAAATCCCAAAGAAAGCAGGTGTTGACAGATGTGAAAATTACCGAACTATCAGTTTAATAAGTCACAGCTGCAAAATACTAACGCGAATTCTTTACAGACGAATGGAAAGAACTAGTAGAAGCGGACCTCGGGGAAGATCAGTTTGTTCCGTAGAAAAGTTGGAACACGTGAGGCAATACTAACCTTACGACTTATCTTAGAAGAAAGATTAAGAAAAGGCAAACCTACGTTTCTAGCATTTGTAAACTTAGAGAAAGCTTTTGACAACGTTAACTGGAATACTCTCTTTCAAATTCTGAAGGTGGCAGGGGTAAAATACAGGGAGCGAAAGGCTATTTACAATTTGTACAGAAACCAGATGGCAGTTATAAGAGTCGAGGGGCATGAAAGAGAAGCAGTGGTTGGGAAAGGAGTGAGACAGGGTTGTAGCCTCTCCCCGATGTTATTTAATCTGTATATTGAGCAAGCAGTAAAGGAAACAAAAGAAAAATTCGGAGTAGGTATTAAAATTCATGGAGAAGAAGTAAAAACTTTGAGGTTTGCCGATGACATTGTAATTCTGTCAGAGACAGCAAAGGACTTGGAAGAGCAGTTGAACGGAATGGACAGTGTCTTGAGAGGAGGATATAAGATGAACATCAACAAAAGCAAAACGTGGATAATGGAATGTAGTCAAATTAAATCGGGTGATGCTGAGGGGATTAGATTAGGCAATGAGACACTTAAAGTAGTAAAGGAGTTTTGCTATTTAGGGAGTACAATAACGGATGATGGTCGATGTAGAGAGGATATAAAATGTAGACTGGCAATGGCAAGGAAATCGTTTCTGAAGAAGAGAAATTTGCTAACATCGAGTATAGATTTAAGTGTCAGGAATTCATTTCTGAAAGTATTTGTATGGAGTGTAGCCATGTATGGAAGTGAAACATGGACGATAACCAGTTTGGACAAGAAGAGAATAGAAGCTTTCGAAATGTGGTGCTACAGAAGAATGCTGAAGATAAGGTGGGTAGATCACGTAACTAATGAGGAGGTATTGAATAGGATTGGGGAGAAGAGAAGTTTGTGGCACAACTTGACTAGAAGAAGGGATCGGTTGGTAGGACATGCTTTGAGGCATCAAGGGATCACAAATTTAGCATTGGAGGGCAGCGTGGAGCGTAAAAATCGTAGAGGGAGACCAAGAGATGAATACACTAAGCAGATTCAGTAGGATGTAGGTTGCAGTAGGTACTGGGAGATGAAGAAGCTTGCACAGGATAGAGTAGCATGGAGAGCTGCATCAAACCAGTCTCAGGACTGAAGACCACAACAACAACAACAATGACTCCTGCATCTAAATCGAGTTTTGTTTCCATGGAAACGACAGGATTTTTTTTGGGATACGAGTTACAGCTTTCCGAGCCACAATTTCAGTCCTACTGCATCCCTCGCTCCCTCACATTGACGAATTAACACAGATATTGCCTCGCAATGAAATACTATGGGTTAAATGACATCTCCTTCTAAATTGTGTAACGTTTCTATGGAATCGACAGGACTTTTCTTTGGGATACGAGTATCTTTTTTCCGATGCACTATTCCTTCTTTACTGCATCCCTCGCACCTTCACATTCACGTATAAACACAGAAATTGCGTCGCTATGAAATACCATGGGTTCTATGACTTCTCCTTCAATATCGGGTACCGTTTCTATGGAATTGACAAAATTTTCCTTTGGGATACGAGTATCTCCTTTCCGATGCACTATTCCCTCCTTACAGCATCCCTCGCTCCCACACATTGCCAAATTAAAACAGAAATTGCGTCACTATGAAATACTATGTGTTCTACGACGTCTCCCTATTAATCGAGTAACATTTCTATGGAAACGACAGGATTTTTTTTGGGATACGAGTTACAGCTTTCCGAGCCACTATTCCAGTCTTACTGCATCCCTCGCTCCCTCACATTGACGAATTAAGACAGATATTGCGTCGCAATAAAATACTATGGGTTAGATGACATCTCCTTCTAAATTGTGTAACGATTCTATGGAAACAACAGGATTTTCTTTTAGGATACGACTATCTCCTTTTCGATGCACTATTCCTTCTTTACTGCATTACTCGCTCCCTCACATCAACAAATGAACACAGAAATTGCGTCGCTATGAAATACAATGGGTTCTATGACTTCTCCTTCTAAATCGAGCAACATTTCAATGGAAACGACAGGATTTTCTATTGGGTACGACTACCTCCTTTCCGTTGCACTATTCCTTCTTAACTGCATACCTGGCTCCCTCACATCAACGAATTAACACAGATATTGCGTCGCTATGAGGTACTATGGGTTCTATGACTTCTCCTTCTAAATCGAGCAACGTTTCTATGCAAACGACAGGATTTTCTTTTGGGATACGAGTATCCCCGTTCGATGCACTACTCTTTCTTTACTGCATCCCTCGCTCCCTCACATTGACGAATAAGCACAGACATAGCGTCGCTATGAAATACTATGGGTTCTATGTCTTCTCCTTCTAAAACGAGTAACGTTTCTGTGGAAACGACAGGATTTTCTTTTGGGATAGATCTCCTTTCCGATGCACTATTCCTTCTTTACTGCATTCATCGCTCCCTCTCATTGACGAATTAACACAGAACTTGCGTCGCTATGAAACACTATGGGTTCTGTAACCTCTCCTTCTAAATCGAGGAGAGGTTCTGTGGAAATGACAGGACTTTCATTTGCGATACGACTATCTCCTTTCCGATGCACTATTCCTTCTGTACTGCATCCTTCGCTCTCTCACATTGACGAATTAACACAGATATTACGTCGCTATGAAATACTATGGGTTTCATGCCTTCTCATTCCAAATCGAGTAACGTTCTATGGAAACGACAGGAATTTCTATTGGGATACGAGTATCTCTATTCCGATGCTCTATTCCTTTTTTACTGCATCCCTCGCTCCCTCGCATTGACGAATTAACACAGAAATTTCGTCGCTATGAAATGCCATGTATTCTATGACTTCTGCTTCTAAATCGAGTAATGTTTCCATGGAAACGACAGGATTTTTTTTGGGATACGAGTAACAGCTTTCCGAGCCACTATTCCAGTCTTAGTGCATCCCTCGCTCCCTCACATTGACGAATTGACACAGATATTGCGTCGCAATGAAATACTATGGGTTCAATGACATCTCCTCCTAAATCGTGTAACGCTTCTATGGAATCGACAGGTTTTCTTTTGGGATACGAGTATCTCCTTTCCGATGCACTATTCCTTCTTTACTGCATCCCTTGCTCCCTCACATTGACGAATTAAAACAGATATTGCGTCGCTATGAGGTACTATGGGTTCTATGACTTCTCCCTCTAAATCGAGTAACGTTTCTATGCAAACGACAAGATTTTCTTTTGGGATACGAGTATCTCCGTTCGATGCACTACTCCTTCTTTCCTGCATCCCTCGCTCCCTCACATTTACGAATAAGCACAGAAATAGCGTCGCCATGAAATACTACGGTTTCTATGACTTCTCCTTCTAAACCGAGTAACGTTTCTATGAAAACGACAAGATTTTCTTTTGGGATACGAGTATCTCGTATAAAAAGCACTACTCCATCTTTCCAGCATCCCTCCCTCCCTCACATTGACGAATAAGCACAGAAATTGCGTCGCTATGAAATTCTATGGGTTCTATGACACGTCCTTCTAAATCGAGTAACGTTTCTATGGAATCGACAGGATTTCCTTTTGGGATACGAGTATCTCCTTACCGATGCACTATTCCTTCTTTCCTGCATCACTCGCTCCTTCACATTGACGAATTAACACAGAAACAGGGTCGCTATGAAATACTATGGGTTCTGTGACCTCTCCTTCTAAATCGAGTAACGTTTCTATGGAAATGACAGGATATTCTTTCGGGTTACGACTATCTCCTATCCGATGCACTATTCCTTCTTTACTGCATCCCTCGCTCCCTCACATTGACGAAGTAACTCACAAACTGCGTCGCTATTAAATACTACGGGTTCTATGATTTCTTCTTCCAAATCGAGTAACGTTCTATGGAAACGACAGGAATTTCTTTTAGGATACGAGTATCTCGTTTCCGATGCACTATTCCTTCTTTACCGCATCCCTCGCTTCCTCACACAGACGAATTAACAAAGATTTTGCGTCGTTATGAAATACTATGGATTCTATAACATCTCTTTCTAAATCGAGTACCGTCTCAATGGAAACGACAGGATTTTCTTTTGGGATCCGAGTATCTCCTTTCCGATGCACTATTCCTTCTTTACTGCATCCCTCGCTCCCTCACATTGACGAATTAGCACAGAAATTGCGTCGCTATGAAATACTATGGGTTCTATCACTTCCTCTTCTAAATCGAATAACGTTTCCATGCAAACGACAGGATTTTCTTTTGGGATACGAGTATCTCCATTCGATACACTATTCCTTCTTTACTGCATCAATCGCTCCCTCACATTGACAAATCAGCACAGCAATTGCGTGGCCATGAAATACTATGGGTTGTATGACGTCTCCTTCTAAGTCGAGAAACGTTTCTATAGAAACGACTGGATGTTCTTTTGGAATACGACTATCTCAATCCGATGCACTATTCCCTTTTTACTGCATCCCTCGCTCCCTCACACTGCCGAATTAACACAGAAATTGCGTCGCTATGGATTATTATGGGTTCTGCGTCATCTCCTTCTAAATCGAGTAACGTTTCTATGGGATCGACAGGATTTCCTTTTGGGATACCAGTATCTCTTTTCCGATGCACTATTCCTTCTTTACTGCATCCCTCGCTCCCTCACATTGACGAATTAACACAGAAATTGCGTCGCTATGCAATACTAAGGGTACTATGTGATCTCCTTCAATATCGGCTATCGTTTCTATGGAAACAACAAGATATTCTTTTGAGATACGAGTATCTCCTTTCCGATGCACTATTCCTTCCTTACAGCATCCCTCGCTTACTCACATTGACGAATTGAAACAGAAATTGCGTCACTATGAATTACTATGTGTTCTATGACTTCTCACTCTAAATCGAGTAACATTTCTATGGACACGACAGGATTTTCTTTTGGGATACGACTATCTCCTTTCGACGCCCTATTCCTTCATTACTCCATCCCTGGATCCCTCACATTGTCGAATTAACACAGAAATTGAGTCGCTATGAGGTACTATGGGTTCTATGACTTCTCCTTCTAAATTGACTAACGTTTCTATAGAAACGACAGGATTTTCTTTTCGGATACGAGTATCTCCTTTCCGATCCAATATTCCTTCATTACTGCAACCCTCGCTCCCTCACATTGACGAATAAGCACAGAAATAGCGTCGCTATGAAATACTATGGGTTCTATGACTTCTCCTTCTAAATCGAGTAACGTTTCTGTGCAAACGACAGGATTTTGTTTTGGGATACGAATATATCCATTCGATGAACTACTCCTTCTTTACTGCATCCCTCGCTCCCTCACATTGACGAATAAGCACAGAAATTGCGTCGTATGAAATACTATGGTTTCTATGACATCTCCTTCTAAATCGAGTAACGTTTCTATGGAAACGACAGGATCTTCTTTTCGGATACGACCATTTCCTTTGGGATGCACTATTCCTTCTGTACTGCATCCCTCGCTCCCTCACATAGACGAAGTAACTCACAAACTACGTCGCTATGAAATACTACGGGTTCTATGACTTCTACTTCCAAATCGAGTAACGTTCTATGGAAACGACAGGAATTTCTATTGGGATACGAGCATCGCAATTCCAATGCACTATTCCTTTTTTTACTGCATCCCTCGCTCCCTCGCATTGACGAATTAACACAGAGATTTCGTCGCTATGAAATTCCATGTGTTCTATGACTTCTGCTTCTAAATCGAGTTTTGTTTCCATGGAAACGTCAGGATTTTTTAGGGATACGAGTAACAGCTTTCCGAGCCACTATTCCAGTCTTAATGCATCCCTCGCTCCCTCACATTGACGAATTAACACTGATATTGCGTCACAATGAAATAGTATGGGTTCAATGACATCACCTACTAAATCGTGTAACGTTTCTATGGAATAGAGAGGATTTTCTTTTGGGATACGAGTATCTCCTTTCCGATGCACTATTCCTTCTTTACTGCATCCCTCGCACCTTCACATTAACGTATAAACACAGAAATTGCGTCGCTATGAAATACTATGTGTTCTATGACTTCTCCTTCAATATCGGGTACCGTTTCTATGGAAACGAAAAGATTTTCTTTTGGGATACGTGTATCTCCATTCCGATGCACTATTCCTTCCTTAGAGCATCCCTTGCTACCTCACATTGACGAATTAAAACAGAAATTGCGTCACTATGAAATACTATGTGTTCTACGACTTCTCCCTCTAAATCGAGTCACATTTCTATGGAAACGACAGGATTTTCTTTTGGGATACGAGTATCTCCTTTCCGATGCACTATTCTTTATTTACCGCATCCCTCGCTCCCTCACACAGACGAATTAACACAGATATTGCGTCGCTATGAAATACTGTGTTTTCTATGACATCTCCTTCTAAAACGAGTAACGTTTCAATGGAAACGACAGGATTTTCTTTTGGGATCCGAGCATCTCCTTTAAAATGCACCATTCCTTCTTTACTGCATCCCTTGCTCCCTCACATTGACGAATTAACACAGAAATTACGTCGCTATCAAATACTATGGGTTTTATGCCTTCTCCTTCCAAATCGAGTAACGTTCAATGGAAACGATATGAATTTCTATTGGGATACGAGTATGCCATTTCCGATGCACTATTCCTTTTGTACTGCATCCCTCGCTCCCTCGCATTGACGAATTAACACAGAAATTTGGTCGCTATGAAATACCAGGTGTTCTATGAATTATGCTTCTACATCGAGTAATGTTTCTATGGAAACGACAGGATTTTTTTTGGGATTTGAGTAACAGCTTTCCGAGCCACTATTCCAGTCTTAGTGCATCCCTCGCTCCCTCACATTGACGAATTGACACAGATATTGCGTCGCAATGAAATACTATGGGTTCAATGACATCTCCTCCTAAATCGTGTAACGCTTCTATGGAATCGACAGGTTTTCTTTTGGGATACGAGTATCTCCTTTCCGATGCACTATTCCTTATTTACCGCATCCCTCGCTCCCTCACACAGATGCGTTAACACAGATATTGCGTCGCTATGAAAGACTATGGGTTCTATGACATCTCCTTCTAAATAGAGTAACGTTTTATTGGAAACGACAGGATTTTCTTTTGGGATCCGAGTATCTCCTTTCCGATGCACTATTCCTTCTTTACTGCATCCCTCGCTCCCTCACATTGATGAATAAGCACAGAAATTGCGTCGCTATGAAATACTGTGGTTTCAATGACATCTCCTTCTAAGTCGAGTAACGTTTCGATGCAAACGACAGGATTTTCTTTTGGGATACGAGTATCTCCTTTCCGATGCACTATTCCTCCTTTACTGCATCCCTCGCTCCCTCACACTGCCGCATTGACACAGTAATTGCGTCGCTAAGAAATACTATGGGTTCTGTGTCTCGTTATAAATCGAGTAACGATTCTATGGAAACAAAAGGATTTTCTTTTGGGATCCGAGTATCTCCTTTCCGATGCACTATTCCTTCTTTACTGCATCCCTTGCTCCCTCACATTGACGAATTAAAACAGATATTGCGTCGCTATGAGGTACTATGGGTTCTATGACTTCTCCCTCTAAATCGAGTAACGTTTCTATGCAAACGACAAGATTTTCTTTTGGGATACGAGTATCTCCGTTCGATGCACTACTCCTTCTTTCCTGCATCCCTCGCTCCCTCACATTTACGAATAAGCACAGAAATAGCGTCGCTATGAAATACTACGGTTTCTATGACTTCTCCTTCTAAACCGAGTAACGTTTCTATGAAAACGACAAGATTTTCTTTTGGGATACGAGTATCTCGTATAAAAAGCACTACTCCATCTTTCCAGCATCCCTCCCTCCCTCACATTGACGAATAAGCACAGAAATTGCGTCGCTATGAAATTCTATGGGTTCTATGACACGTCCTTCTAAATCGAGTAACGTTTCTATGGAATCGACAGGATTTCCTTTTGGGATACGAGTATCTCCTTACCGATGCACTATTCCTTCTTTCCTGCATCCCTCGCTCCTTCACATTGACGAATTAACACAGAAACAGGGTCGCTATGAAATACTATGGGTTCTGTGACCTCTCCTTCTAAATCGAGTAACGTTTCTATGGAAATGACAGGATATTCTTTCGGGTTACGACTATCTCCTATCCGATGCACTATTCCTTCTTTACTGCATCCCTCGCTCCCTCACATTGACGAAGTAACTCACAAACTGCGTCGCTATGAAATACTACGGGTTCTATGATTTCTTCTTCCAAATCGAGTAACGTTCTATGGAAACGACAGGAATTTCTTTTAGGATACGAGTATCTCGTTTCCGATGCACTATTCCTTCTTTACCGCATCCCTCGCTTCCTCACACAGACGAATTAACAAAGATTTTGCGTCGTTATGAAATACTATGGATTCTATAACATCTCTTTCTAAATCGAGTACCGTCTCAATGGAAACGACAGGATTTTCTTTTGGGATCCGAGTATCTCCTTTCCGATGCACTATTCCTTCTTTACTGCATCCCTCGCTCCCTCACATTGACGAATTAGCACAGAAATTGCGTCGCTATGAAATACTATGGGTTCTATCACTTCCTCTTCTAAATCGAATAACGTTTCCATGCAAACGACAGGATTTTCTTTTGGGATACGAGTATCTCCATTCGATACACTATTCCTTCTTTACTGCATCAATCGCTCCCTCACATTGACAAATCAGCACAGCAATTGCGTGGCCATGAAATACTATGGGTTGTATGACGTCTCCTTCTAAGTCGAGAAACGTTTCTATAGAAACGACTGGATGTTCTTTTGGAATACGAATATCTCAATCCGATGCACTATTCCCTTTTTACTGCATCCCTCGCTCCCTCACACTGCCGAATTAACACAGAAATTGCGTCGCTATGGATTATTATGGGTTCTGCGTCATCTCCTTCTAAATCGAGTAACGTTTCTATGGGATCGACAGGATTTCCTTTTGGGATACCAGTATCTCTTTTCCGATGCACTATTCCTTCTTTACTGCATCCCTCGCTCCCTCACATTGACGAATTAACACAGAAATTGCGTCGCTATGCAATACTAAGGGTACTATGTGATCTCCTTCAATATCGGGTATCGTTTCTATGGAAACAACAAGATATTCTTTTGAGATACGAGTATCTCCTTTCCGATGCACTATTCCTTCCTTACAGCATCCCTCGCTTACTCACATTGACGAATTGAAACAGAAATTGCGTCACTATGAATTACTATGTGTTCTATGACTTCTCACTCTAAATCGAGTAACATTTCTATGGACACGACAGGATTTTCTTTTGGGATACGACTATCTCCTTTCGACGCCCTATTCCTTCATTACTCCATCCCTGGATCCCTCACATTGTCGAATTAACACAGAAATTGAGTCGCTATGAGGTACTATGGGTTCTATGACTTCTCCTTCTAAATTGACTAACGTTTCTATAGAAACGACAGGATTTTCTTTTCGGATACGAGTATCTCCTTTCCGATCCAATATTCCTTCATTACTGCAACCCTCGCTCCCTCACATTGACGAATAAGCACAGAAATAGCGTCGCTATGAAATACTATGGGTTCTATGACTTCTCCTTCTAAATCGAGTAACGTTTCTGTGCAAACGACAGGATTTTGTTTTGGGATACGAATATATCCATTCGATGAACTACTCCTTCTTTACTGCATCCCTCGCTCCCTCACATTGACGAATAAGCACAGAAATTGCGTCGCTATGAAATACTATGGTTTCTATGACATCTCCTTCTAAATCGAGTAACGTTTCTATGGAAACGACAGGATCTTCTTTTCGGATACGACCATTTCCTTTGGGATGCACTATTCCTTCTGTACTGCATCCCTCGCTCCCTCACATAGACGAAGTAACTCACAAACTACGTCGCTATGAAATACTACGGGTTCTATGACTTCTACTTCCAAATCGAGTAACGTTCTATGGAAACGACAGGAATTTCTATTGGGATACGAGCATCGCAATTCCAATGCACTATTCCTTTTTTTACTGCATCCCTCGCTCCCTCGCATTGACGAATTAACACAGAGATTTCGTCGCTATGAAATTCCATGTGTTCTATGACTTCTGCTTCTAAATCGAGTTTTGTTTCCATGGAAACGTCAGGATTTTTTAGGGATACGAGTAACAGCTTTCCGAGCCACTATTCCAGTCTTAATGCATCCCTCGCTCCCTCACATTGACGAATTAACACTGATATTGCGTCACAATGAAATAGTATGGGTTCAATGACATCACCTACTAAATCGTGTAACGTTTCTATGGAATAGAGAGGATTTTCTTTTGGGATACGAGTATCTCCTTTCCGATGCACTATTCCTTCTTTACTGCATCCCTCGCACCTTCACATTAACGTATAAACACAGAAATTGCGTCGCTATGAAATACTATGTGTTCTATGACTTCTCCTTCAATATCGGGTACCGTTTCTATGGAAACGAAAAGATTTTCTTTTGGGATACGTGTATCTCCATTCCGATGCACTATTCCTTCCTTAGAGCATCCCTTGCTACCTCACATTGACGAATTAAAACAGAAATTGCGTCACTATGAAATACTATGTGTTCTACGACTTCTCCCTCTAAATCGAGTCACATTTCTATGGAAACGACAGGATTTTCTTTTGGGATACGAGTATCTCCTTTCCGATGCACTATTCTTTATTTACCGCATCCCTCGCTCCCTCACACAGACGAATTAACACAGATATTGCGTCGCTATGAAATACTGTGTTTTCTATGACATCTCCTTCTAAAACGAGTAACGTTTCAATGGAAACGACAGGATTTTCTTTTGGGATCCGAGCATCTCCTTTAAAATGCACCATTCCTTCTTTACTGCATCCCTTGCTCCCTCACATTGACGAATTAACACAGAAATTACGTCGCTATCAAATACTATGGGTTTTATGCCTTCTCCTTCCAAATCGAGTAACGTTCAATGGAAACGATATGAATTTCTATTGGGATACGAGTATGCCATTTCCGATGCACTATTCCTTTTGTACTGCATCCCTCGCTCCCTCGCATTGACGAATTAACACAGAAATTTGGTCGCTATGAAATACCAGGTGTTCTATGAATTATGCTTCTACATCGAGTAATGTTTCTATGGAAACGACAGGATTTTTTTTGGGATTTGAGTAACAGCTTTCCGAGCCACTATTCCAGTCTTAGTGCATCCCTCGCTCCCTCACATTGACGAATTGACGCAGATATTGCGTCGCAATGAAATACTATGGGTTCAATGACATCTCCTCCTAAATCGTGTAACGCTTCTATGGAATCGACAGGTTTTCTTTTGGGATACGAGTATCTCCTTTCCGATGCACTATTCCTTATTTACCGCATCCCTCGCTCCCTCACACAGATGCGTTAACACAGATATTGCGTCGCTATGAAAGACTATGGGTTCTATGACATCTCCTTCTAAATAGAGTAACGTTTTATTGGAAACGACAGGATTTTCTTTTGGGATCCGAGTATCTCCTTTCCGATGCACTATTCCTTCTTTACTGCATCCCTCGCTCCCTCACATTGATGAATAAGCACAGAAATTGCGTCGCTATGAAATACTGTGGTTTCAATGACATCTCCTTCTAAGTCGAGTAACGTTTCGATGCAAACGACAGGATTTTCTTTTGGGATACGAGTATCTCCTTTCCGATGCACTATTCCTCCTTTACTGCATCCCTCGCTCCCTCACACTGCCGCATTGACACAGTAATTGCGTCGCTAAGAAATACTATGGGTTCTGTGTCTCGTTATAAATCGAGTAACGATTCTATGGAAACAAAAGGATTTTCTTTTGGGATCCGAGTATCTCCTTTCCGATGCACTATTCCTTCTTTACTGCATCCCTTGCTCCCTCACATTGACGAATTAAAACAGATATTGCGTCGCTATGAGGTACTATGGGTTCTATGACTTCTCCCTCTAAATCGAGTAACGTTTCTATGCAAACGACAAGATTTTCTTTTGGGATACGAGTATCTCCGTTCGATGCACTACTCCTTCTTTCCTGCATCCCTCGCTCCCTCACATTTACGAATAAGCACAGAAATAGCGTCGCTATGAAATACTACGGTTTCTATGACTTCTCCTTCTAAACCGAGTAACGTTTCTATGAAAACGACAAGATTTTCTTTTGGGATACGAGTATCTCGTATAAAAAGCACTACTCCATCTTTCCAGCATCCCTCCCTCCCTCACATTGACGAATAAGCACAGAAATTGCGTCGCTATGAAATTCTATGGGTTCTATGACACGTCCTTCTAAATCGAGTAACGTTTCTATGGAATCGACAGGATTTCCTTTTGGGATACGAGTATCTCCTTACCGATGCACTATTCCTTCTTTCCTGCATCCCTCGCTCCTTCACATTGACGAATTAACACAGAAACAGGGTCGCTATGAAATACTATGGGTTCTGTGACCTCTCCTTCTAAATCGAGTAACGTTTCTATGGAAATGACAGGATATTCTTTCGGGTTACGACTATCTCCTATCCGATGCACTATTCCTTCTTTACTGCATCCCTCGCTCCCTCACATTGACGAAGTAACTCACAAACTGCGTCGCTATGAAATACTACGGGTTCTATGATTTCTTCTTCCAAATCGAGTAACGTTCTATGGAAACGACAGGAATTTCTTTTAGGATACGAGTATCTCGTTTCCGATGCACTATTCCTTCTTTACCGCATCCCTCGCTTCCTCACACAGACGAATTAACAAAGATTTTGCGTCGTTATGAAATACTATGGATTCTATAACATCTCTTTCTAAATCGAGTACCGTCTCAATGGAAACGACAGGATTTTCTTTTGGGATCCGAGTATCTCCTTTCCGATGCACTATTCCTTCTTTACTGCATCCCTCGCTCCCTCACATTGACGAATTAGCACAGAAATTGCGTCGCTATGAAATACTATGGGTTCTATCACTTCCTCTTCTAAATCGAATAACGTTTCCATGCAAACGACAGGATTTTCTTTTGGGATACGAGTATCTCCATTCGATACACTATTCCTTCTTTACTGCATCAATCGCTCCCTCACATTGACAAATCAGCACAGCAATTGCGTGGCCATGAAATACTATGGGTTGTATGACGTCTCCTTCTAAGTCGAGAAACGTTTCTATAGAAACGACTGGATGTTCTTTTGGAATACGACTATCTCAATCCGATGCACTATTCCCTTTTTACTGCATCCCTCGCTCCCTCACACTGCCGAATTAACACAGAAATTGCGTCGCTATGGATTATTATGGGTTCTGCGTCATCTCCTTCTAAATCGAGTAACGTTTCTATGGGATCGACAGGATTTCCTTTTGGGATACCAGTATCTCTTTTCCGATGCACTATTCCTTCTTTACTGCATCCCTCGCTCCCTCACATTGACGAATTAACACAGAAATTGCGTCGCTATGCAATACTAAGGGTACTATGTGATCTCCTTCAATATCGGGTATCGTTTCTATGGAAACAACAAGATATTCTTTTGAGATACGAGTATCTCCTTTCCGATGCACTATTCCTTCCTTACAGCATCCCTCGCTTACTCACATTGACGAATTGAAACAGAAATTGCGTCACTATGAATTACTATGTGTTCTATGACTTCTCACTCTAAATCGAGTAACATTTCTATGGACACGACAGGATTTTCTTTTGGGATACGACTATCTCCTTTCGACGCCCTATTCCTTCATTACTCCATCCCTGGATCCCTAACATTGTCGAATTAACACAGAAATTGAGTCGCTATGAGGTACTATGGGTTCTATGACTTCTCCTTCTAAATTGACTAACGTTTCTATAGAAACGACAGGATTTTCTTTTCGGATACGAGTATCTCCTTTCCGATCCAATATTCCTTCATTACTGCAACCCTCGCTCCCTCACATTGACGAATAAGCACAGAAATAGCGTCGCTATGAAATACTATGGGTTCTATGACTTCTCCTTCTAAATCGAGTAACGTTTCTGTGCAAACGACAGGATTTTGTTTTGGGATACGAATATATCCATTCGATGAACTACTCCTTCTTTACTGCATCCCTCGCTCCCTCACATTGACGAATAAGCACAGAAATTGCGTCGCTATGAAATACTATGGTTTCTATGACATCTCCTTCTAAATCGAGTAACGTTTCTATGGAAACGACAGGATCTTCTTTTCGGATACGACCATTTCCTTTGGGATGCACTATTCCTTCTGTACTGCATCCCTCGCTCCCTCACATAGACGAAGTAACTCACAAACTACGTCGCTATGAAATACTACGGGTTCTATGACTTCTACTTCCAAATCGAGTAACGTTCTATGGAAACGACAGGAATTTCTATTGGGATACGAGCATCGCAATTCCAATGCACTATTCCTTTTTTTACTGCATCCCTCGCTCCCTCGCATTGACGAATTAACACAGAGATTTCGTCGCTATGAAATTCCATGTGTTCTATGACTTCTGCTTCTAAATCGAGTTTTGTTTCCATGGAAACGTCAGGATTTTTTAGGGATACGAGTAACAGCTTTCCGAGCCACTATTCCAGTCTTAATGCATCCCTCGCTCCCTCACATTGACGAATTAACACTGATATTGCGTCACAATGAAATAGTATGGGTTCAATGACATCACCTACTAAATCGTGTAACGTTTCTATGGAATAGAGAGGATTTTCTTTTGGGATACGAGTATCTCCTTTCCGATGCACTATTCCTTCTTTACTGCATCCCTCGCACCTTCACATTAACGTATAAACACAGAAATTGCGTCGCTATGAAATACTATGTGTTCTATGACTTCTCCTTCAATATCGGGTACCGTTTCTATGGAAACGAAAAGATTTTCTTTTGGGATACGTGTATCTCCATTCCGATGCACTATTCCTTCCTTAGAGCATCCCTTGCTACCTCACATTGACGAATTAAAACAGAAATTGCGTCACTATGAAATACTATGTGTTCTACGACTTCTCCCTCTAAATCGAGTCACATTTCTATGGAAACGACAGGATTTTCTTTTGGGATACGAGTATCTCCTTTCCGATGCACTATTCTTTATTTACCGCATTCCTCGCTCCCTCACACAGACGAATTAACACAGATATTGCGTCGCTATGAAATACTGTGTTTTCTATGACATCTCCTTCTAAAACGAGTAACGTTTCAATGGAAACGACAGGATTTTCTTTTGGGATCCGAGCATCTCCTTTAAAATGCACCATTCCTTCTTTACTGCATCCCTTGCTCCCTCACATTGACGAATTAACACAGAAATTACGTCGCTATCAAATACTATGGGTTTTATGCCTTCTCCTTCCAAATCGAGTAACGTTCAATGGAAACGATATGAATTTCTATTGGGATACGAGTATGCCATTTCCGATGCACTATTCCTTTTGTACTGCATCCCTCGCTCCCTCGCATTGACGAATTAACACAGAAATTTGGTCGCTATGAAATACCAGGTGTTCTATGAATTATGCTTCTACATCGAGTAATGTTTCTATGGAAACGACAGGATTTTTTTTGGGATTTGAGTAACAGCTTTCCGAGCCACTATTCCAGTCTTAGTGCATCCCTCGCTCCCTCACATTGACGAATTGACACAGATATTGCGTCGCAATGAAATACTATGGGTTCAATGACATCTCCTCCTAAATCGTGTAACGCTTCTTTGGAATCGACAGGTTTTCTTTTGGGATACGAGTATCTCCTTTCCGATGCACTATTCCTTATTTACCGCATCCCTCGCTCCCTCACACAGATGCGTTAACACAGATATTGCGTCGCTATGAAAGACTATGGGTTCTATGACATCTCCTTCTAAATAGAGTAACGTTTTATTGGAAACGACAGGATTTTCTTTTGGGATCCGAGTATCTCCTTTCCGATGCACTATTCCTTCTTTACTGCATCCCTCGCTCCCTCACATTGATGAATAAGCACAGAAATTGCGTCGCTATGAAATACTGTGGTTTCAATGACATCTCCTTCTAAGTCGAGTAACGTTTCGATGCAAACGACAGGATTTTCTTTTGGGATACGAGTATCTCCTTTCCGATGCACTATTCCTCCTTTACTGCATCCCTCGCTCCCTCACACTGCCGCATTGACACAGTAATTGCGTCGCTAAGAAATACTATGGGTTCTGTGTCTCGTTATAAATCGAGTAACGATTCTATGGAAACAAAAGGATTTTCTTTTGGGATCCGAGTATCTCCTTTCCGATGCACTATTCCTTCTTTACTGCATCCCTTGCTCCCTCACATTGACGAATTTAAACAGATATTGCGTCGCTATGAGGTACTATGGGTTCTATGACTTCTCCCTCTAAATCGAGTAACGTTTCTATGCAAACGACAAGATTTTCTTTTGGGATACGAGAATCTCCGTTCGATGCACTACTCCTTCTTTCCTGCATCCCTCGCTCCCTCACATTTACGAATAAGCACAGAAATAGCGTCGCTATGAAATACTACGGTTTCTATGACTTCTCCTTCTAAACCGAGTAACGTTTCTATGAAAACGACAAGATTTTCTTTTGGGATACGAGTATCTCGTATAAAAAGCACTACTCCATCTTTCCAGCATCCCTCCCTCCCTCACATTGACGAATAAGCACAGAAATTGCGTCGCTATGAAATTCTATGGGTTCTATGACACGTCCTTCTAAATCGAGTAACGTTTCTATGGAATCGACAGGATTTCCTTTTGGGATACGAGTATCTCCTTACCGATGCACTATTCCTTCTTTCCTGCATCCCTCGCTCCTTCACATTGACGAATTAACACAGAAACAGGGTCGCTATGAAATACTATGGGTTCTGTGACCTCTCCTTCTAAATCGAGTAACGTTTCTATGGAAATGACAGGATATTCTTTCGGGTTACGACTATCTCCTATCCGATGCACTATTCCTTCTTTACTGCATCCCTCGCTCCCTCACATTGACGAAGTAACTCACAAACTGCGTCGCTATGAAATACTACGGGTTCTATGATTTCTTCTTCCAAATCGAGTAACGTTCTATGGAAACGACAGGAATTTCTTTTAGGATACGAGTATCTCGTTTCCGATGCACTATTCCTTCTTTACCGCATCCCTCGCTTCCTCACACAGACGAATTAACAAAGATTTTGCGTCGTTATGAAATACTATGGATTCTATAACATCTCTTTCTAAATCGAGTACCGTCTCAATGGAAACGACAGGATTTTCTTTTGGGATCCGAGTATCTCCTTTCCGATGCACTATTCCTTCTTTACTGCATCCCTCGCTCCCTCACATTGACGAATTAGCACAGAAATTGCGTCGCTATGAAATACTATGGGTTCTATCACTTCCTCTTCTAAATCGAATAACGTTTCCATGCAAACGACAGGATTTTCTTTTGGGATACGAGTATCTCCATTCGATACACTATTCCTTCTTTACTGCATCAATCGCTCCCTCACATTGACAAATCAGCACAGCAATTGCGTGGCCATGAAATACTATGGGTTGTATGACGTCTCCTTCTAAGTCGAGAAACGTTTCTATAGAAACGACTGGATGTTCTTTTGGAATACGACTATCTCAATCCGATGCACTATTCCCTTTTTACTGCATCCCTCGCTCCCTCACACTGCCGAATTAACACAGAAATTGCGACGCTATGGATTATTATGGGTTCTGCGTCATCTCCTTCTAAATCGAGTAACGTTTCTATGGGATCGACAGGATTTCCTTTTGGGATACCAGTATCTCTTTTCCGATGCACTATTCCTTCTTTACTGCATCCCTCGCTCCCTCACATTGACGAATTAACACAGAAATTGCGTCGCTATGCAATACTAAGGGTACTATGTGATCTCCTTCAATATCGGGTATCGTTTCTATGGAAACAACAAGATATTCTTTTGGGATACGAGTATCTCCTTTCCGATGCACTATTCCTTCCTTACAGCATCCCCCGCTTACTCACATTGACGAATTGAAACAGAAATTGCGTCACTATGAATTACTATGTGTTCTATGACTTCTCACTCTAAATCGAGTAACATTTCTATGGACACGACAGGATTTTCTTTTGGGATACGACTATCTCCTTTCGACGCCCTATTCCTTCATTACTCCATCCCTGGATCCCTCACATTGTCGAATTAACACAGAAATTGAGTCGCTATGAGGCACTATGGGTTCTATGACTTCTCCTTCTAAATTGACTAACGTTTCTATAGAAACGACAGGATTTTCTTTTCGGATACGAGTATCTCCTTTCCGATCCAATATTCCTTCATTACTGCAACCCTCGCTCCCTCACATTGAGGAATAAGCACAGAAATAGCGTCGCTATGAAATACTATGGGTTCTATGACTTCTCCTTCTAAATCGAGTAACGTTTCTGTGCAAACGACAGGATTTTGTTTTGGGATACGAATATATCCATTCGATGAACTACTCCTTCTTTACTGCATCCCTCGCTCCCTCACATTGACGAATTAACACTGATATTGCGTCACAATGAAATAGTATGGGTTCAATGACATCACCTACTAAATCGTGTAACGTTTCTATGGAATAGAGAGGATTTTCTTTTGGGATACGAGTATCTCCTTTCCGATGCACTATTCCTTCTTTACTGCATCCCTCGCACCTTCACATTAACGTATAAACACAGAAATTGCGTCGCTATGAAATACTATGTGTTCTATGACTTCTCCTTCAATATCGGGTACCGTTTCTATGGAAACGAAAAGATTTTCTTTTGGGATACGTGTATCTCCATTCCGATGCACTATTCCTTCCTTACAGCATCCCTTGCTACCTCACATTGACGAATTAAAACAGAAATTGCGTCACTATGAAATACTATGTGTTCTACGACTTCTCCCTCTAAATCGAGTCACATTTCTATGGAAACGACAGGATTTTCTTTTGGGATACGAGTATCTCCTTTCCGATGCACTATTCTTTATTTACCGCATCCCTCGCTCCCTCACACAGACGAATTAACACAGATATTGCGTCGCTATGAAATACTGTGTTTTCTATGACATCTCCTTCTAAAACGAGTAACGTTTCAATGGAAACGACAGGATTTTCTTTTGGGATCCGAGCATCTCCTTTAAAATGCACCATTCCTTCTTTACTGCATCCCTTGCTCCCTCACATTGACGAATTAACACAGAAATTACGTCGCTATCAAATACTATGGGTTTTATGCCTTCTCCTTCCAAATCGAGTAACGTTCAATGGAAACGATATGAATTTCTATTGGGATACGAGTATGCCATTTCCGATGCACTATTCCTTTTGTACTGCATCCCTCGCTCCCTCGCATTGACGAATTAACACAGAAATTTGGTCGCTATGAAATACCAGGTGTTCTATGAATTATGCTTCTACATCGAGTAATGTTTCTATGGAAGCGACAGGATTTTTTTTGGGATTTGAGTAACAGCTTTCCGAGCCACTATTCCAGTCTTACTGCATCCCTCGCTCTCTCACATTGACGAATTAACACAGATATTGCGTCGCAATGAAATACTATGGGTTCAATGACATCTCCTTCTAAATCGTGTAACTTTTCTATGGAATCGACAGGATTTTCTTTTGGGATACGAGTATCTCCTTTACGATGCACTATTCCTTCTTTACTGCATCCCTCGCACCTTCACATTAACGTATAAACACAGAATTTGCGTCGCTATGAAATACTATGGGTTCTATGACTTCTCCTTCAATATCGGGTATCGTTTCTATGGAAACGACAAGATCTTCTTTTGGGATACGAGTATCTCCTTTCCGAAGCACTATTCCTTCCTTACAGCATCCCTCGGTCCCCCCCCCCCCCCCCCCCCATTAACGAATGAACACAGAAATTGCGTTGCTATGAAATACTATGGGTTCTATGACTTCTCCTCCTATATCGAGCAACATTTCTATGGAAACGACAGGATTTTCTTTTGGGATACGACTATCTCCTTTCCGATGCACTATTCCTTCTTAACTGCATCCCTGGCTCCCTCACATTGATGAATTAACACAGATATTGCGTCGCTATGAGGTACTATGGGTTCTATGACTTCTCCTTCTAAATCGAGTAACGTTTCTATGCAAACGACAGGATTTTCTTTTGGGATAGGAGTATCTCCGTTCGATGCACTGCTCCTTCTTTACTGCATCCTTCGCTCCCACACATTGACGAATAAGCACAGAAATTGCGTCGCTATGATTTTACTATGGGGTCTATGACGTCCCCTTATAAATCGAGTAACGTTTCTATGGAAACGACAAGATTTTCTTTTGGGATACGGGTATCTCATATAAAAAGCACTATTTCATTTTTACTGCATTACTCGCTCCCTCACATTGACGAATTAACACAGATATTGCGTCGCTATCAGATACTAATGGTTTTATGCCTTCTCCTTCCAAATCGAGTAACGTTCTATGGAAACGACAGGAATTTCTATTTGGATACGAGTATTTCAATTCCGATGCACTATTCCTTTTTTACTGCATCCCTCGCTCCCTTGCATTGACAAATTAACACAGAAATTTTTAGCTATGAAATAACATGTGTTCTATGAGTTCTGCTTGTAAATCGAGTAATGTTTCTATGGAAACGACGGGATTTTTTTTTTTTTTTTGGGATACGAGTAACAGCTTTCCGAGCCACTATTCCAGGCTTACAGCATCCCTCGCCCCCTTACTTTGACGAATAAGCACAGAAAATGCGTCGCTATGAAATACTATGGGTTCTATGACTTCTCACTCTAAATCGAGTAACGTTTCTATGGAAACGACAAGATTTCCTTTTGGGATTCGAGTATCTCCTTTCCGATGCACTATTCCTTCTTTACTGCATCCCTCGCTCCCTCACATTGACGAATTAACACAGAAATTCCGTCCCTAACAAATACTAAGGGTTCTACGACACTTCCTTCTAAATCAAGTAACGTTTCTATGGATTCGACAGGATTTTCTTTTGGGATACTAGTATCTCCTTTCTGATGCACTATCCTTTCTTTACTGCATCCCTCGCTCCCTCACATTGAAGATTTGACACAGAAATTGCGTCGCTATGAAATACTATGGTTTCTGTGACTTTTCCTTCTAAATCGAGTAATGTTTCTATAAAAAAGACAGGATTTTTTTTGGGATACGAGTAACAGCTTTCCGATCCACTATTCCAGTCTTCCTGCTTCCCTCGCTCCTCCACTTTGACGAATAAACACAGATATTGCGTCTCAATGACATACTATGGGTTCAATGACATCTCCATCTAAATCGAGAAACGATTCTATGTAATCGACAGGATTTTCTTTTGGGATACAAGTATCTCCTTTCCGATGCACTATTCTTTCTTTACTGCATCCCTCGCTCCCTCACACTACCGAATTGACACAGAAATTACGTCGCTATGAAATACTATGGGTTCTGTGACTTCTCCTTCTAACTCGAGTTATGTTTGTATGGAAACGACAGGATTTTTTTTGGGATACGAGTAACAGCTTTCCGAGCCACTATTCCAGTCTTCCTGCATCCCTCGCTCCCTCACATTGACGAATAAACACAGATATTGCATCGCAATGAAATTCTATGGGTTCTATGACATCTCCTTCTAAATCGAGTAACGTTTCTATGGAATCGGCTGCATTTTCTTTTCGGATACGAGTATCTCCTTTCCGATCCACTATTCCTTCTTTACTGCATCCCTCGCTCCCTCACATTGACGAATAAGCACAGAAATTGCGTCGCTATGATATACTTTGGGTTCTATGACTTCTCCATCTAAATCGAGAAACGTTTCTATGGAAACGACAGGATTTTCTTTTGGCGTACGAGTACTTCCTTTCCGATGCACTATTCCATCTTTACTGCATCCCTTGCTCCCTCACATTGACGAATTAACACAGAAATTACGTCGCTATCAAATACTATGGGTTTTATGCCTTCTCCTTCCAAATCGAGTAACGTTCAATGGAAACGATATGAATTTCTATTGGGATACGAGTATGTCATTTCCGATGCACTATTCCTTTTGTACTGCATCCCTCGCTCCCTCGCATTAACGAATTAACACAGAAATTTGGTAGCTATGAAATACCAGGTGTTCTATGAATTATGCTTCTACATCGAGTAATGTTTCTATGGGAACGACAGGATTTTTTTTGGGATTCGAGTAACAGCTTTCCGAGCCACTATTCCAGTCTTACTGCATCCCTCGCTCCTCCACTTTGACGAATAAACACAGATATTGCGTCGCAATGACATACTATGGGTTCAATGACATCTCCGTCTAAATCGAGAAACGATTCTATGTAATCGACAGGAATTTCTATTTGGATACGAGTATTTCAATTCCGATGCACTATTCCTTTTTTACTGCATCCCTCGCTCCCTCGCATTGACAAATTAACACAGAAATTTTTAGCTATGAAATAACATGTGTTCTATGAATTCTGCTTGTAAATCGAGTAATGTTTCTATGGAAACGACGGGATTTTTTTTTTTTTTTTTGGGATACGAGTAACAGCTTTCCGAGCCACTATTCCAGGCTTACAGCATCCCTCGCCCCCTTACTTTGACGAAAAAGCACAGAAAATGCGTCGCTATGAAATACTATGGGTTCTATGACTTCTCACTCTAAATCGAGTAACGTTTCTATGGAAACGACAAGATTTCCTTTTGGGATTCGAGTATCTCCTTTCCGATGCACTATTCCTTCTTTACTGCATCCCTCGCTCTCTCACATTGACGAATTAACACAGAAATTCCGTCCCTAAGAAATACTAAGGGTTCTATGACACTTCCTTCTAAATCAAGTAACGTTTCTATGGATACGACAGGATTTTCTTTTGGGATACTAGTATCTCCTTTCTGATGCACTATCCCTTCTTTACTGCATCCCTCGCTCCCTCACATTGAAAATTTGACACAGAAATTGCGTCGCTATGAAATACTATGGTTTCTGTGACTTTTCCTTCTAAATCGAGTAATGTTTCTATAAAAAAGACAGGATTTTTTTTGGGATACGAGTAACAGCTTTCCGATCCACTATTCCAGTCTTCCTGCATCCCTCGCTCCTCCACTTTGACGAATAAACACAGATATTGCGTCGCAATGACATACTATGGGTTCAATGACATCTCCGTCTAAATCGAGAAACGATTCTATGTAATCGACAGGATTTTCTTTTGGGATACAAGTATCTCCTTTCCGATGCACTATTCTTTCTTTACTGCATCCCTCGCTCCCTCACACTACCGAATTGACACAGAAATTACGTCGCTATGAAATACTATGGGTTCTGTGACTTCTCCTTCTAACTCGAGTTATGTTTGTATGGAAACGACAGGATTTTTTTTGGGATACGAGTAACAGCTTTCCGAGCCACTATTCCAGTCTTCCTGCATCCCTCGCTCCCTCATTTTGACGAATAAACACAGATATTGCATCGCAATGAAATTCTATGGGTTCTATGACATCTCCTTCTAAATCGTGTAACGTTTCTATGGAATCAGCTGCATTTTCTTTTCGGATACGAGTATCTCCTTTCCGATCCACTATTCCTTCTTTACTGCTTCCCTCGCTCCCTCACATTGACCAATAGGCACAGAAATTGCGTCGCTATGATATACTTTGGGTTCTATGACTTCTCCATCTAAATCGAGTAACGTTTCTAAGCAAACGACAGGATTTTCTTTTGTGATACGAGTAACTCCATTCGATACACTATTCCTTTTTTACTGCGTCCATCGCTCCCTCACATTGACAAATAAGCACAGAAATTGCGTCGCTATGAATTGCTAACGGTTCTATGACTTCACCTTCTAAATCGAGTAAGGTTTCTATGGAAACGACAAGATTTTCTTTTGGGATTCGTGTATCTCCTTTCCGATGCACTATTCCTTCTTTACTGCATCCCTCGCTCCCTCACATTGACGAATTAACACAGATATTGCGTCGCAATGAAATACTATGGGTTCAATGACATCTCCTTCTAAATCGAGTAACGTTTCTATGGAATCGACAGGATTTCCTTTTGGAATACAAGTATCTCCTTTCCGATGCACTATTCCTTCTTTACTCCATCCCTCGCTCCCTCACATTGAAGAATTAACACAGAAATTGCGCCGCTATCAAATACTATGGGTTTTATGCCTTCTCCTTCCAAATCGAGTAACGTTCTATGGAAACGATATTAATTTCTATTGGGATACGAGTATCTCAATTCCGATGCACTATTCCTTTTTTACTGCATCCCTCGCTCATTCGCATTGACGAATTAACACAGAAATTTGGTCGCTATGAAATACCAGGAGTTCTATGAATTCTGCTTCTACATCGAGTAATGTTTCTATGGAAACAACAGGATTTTTTTTGCGATACGAGTGACAGCTTTCCGAGCCACTATTCCAGTCTTACTGCATACGTTGCTCCCTTACAATGACGAATTAGTACAGATATTGCGTCGCAATGAGATACTATGGGTTCAATGACATCTCCTTCTAAATCGAGTAACATTTCTATTGACACGACAGGATTTTCTTTTGGGATACGACTATCTCCTTTCGACGCCCTATTCTTTCATTACTGCATCCCTGGTTCCCTCACATTGTCGAATTAACACAGAAATTGAGTCGCTATGAGGTACTATGGGTTCTATGACTTCTCCTTCTAAATTGAGTAACGTTTGTATAGAAACGACAGGATTTTCTTTTCGGATACGAGTATCTCCTTTCCGATGCAATATTCCTTCATTACTGCATCCCTCGCTCCCTCACACTGACGAATAAGCACAGAAATTGCGTCGCTATGAAATACTATGTGTTCTATGACTTCTCCTTCTAAATCGAGTAACGTTTCTGTGCAAACGACAGGATTTTGTTTTGGGATACGAGTATCTCCATTCGATGAACTACTCCTTCTTTACTGCATCCCTCGCTCCCTCACATTGACGAATAAGCACAGAAATTGCGTCGCTATGAAATACTAAGGTTTCTATGACATCTCCTTCTAAATCGAGTAACGTTTCTATGGAAACGACAGGATCTTCTTTTCCGATACGACCATCTGCTTTGGGTTGCACTATTCCTTTTTTTTACTGCATCCCTCGCTCCCTCGCATTGACGAATTAACACAGATATTGCGTCACAATGAAATACTATGGGTTCAATGACATCTCCTTCTAAATCGTGTAACGTTTCTATGGAATCGAGAGGATTTTCTTTTGGGATACCAGTATCTCCTTTCCGATCCACTATTCCCTCTTTACTGCAACCCTGGCTCCCTCACATTGACGAATTAACACAGAAATTGCGTCGCTATCTAATACTATGGGTTTTATGCCTTCTCCTTCCAAATCGAGTAACGTTCTATGGAAACGATATGAATTTCTATTGGGATACGAGTATCTCAATTCCGATGCACTATTCCTTTTGTACTGCATCCCTCGCTCCCTCGCATTGACGAATTAACACAGAAATTTCGTCGCTATGAAATACTAGGTGTTCTATGAATTCTGCTTCTAAATCGAGTAATATTTCTATGGAAACGACAGGATTTTTTTTGGGATTCGAGTAACAGCTTTCCGAGCCACTATTCCAGTCTTACTGCATCTCTCGCTCCCTCAAATTGACGAATTAACACAGATATTGCGTCGCGATGAAATACTATGGGTTCAATGACATCTCCTTCTAAATCGAATAACGTTTCTATGGAATCGACAGAATTTTCTTTTGGGATACGAGTATCTCCTTTCCGATGCACTATTCCTTCATTACTGCAACCCTGGCTCCCTCACATTGACGAATTAACACAGAAATTACGTCGCTATCAAATACTATGGGTTTTATGCCTTCTCCTTCCAAATCGAGTAACGTTCTATTAAAACGAAAGGAATTTCTATTGGGATACGAGCAACTCAATTCCGATGCACTATTCATTTTTTACTGCATCCATCGCTCCCTCGCATTGACGAATTAACACAGAAATTTCGTCTCTATGAAATTCTGTGTGTTCTATGACTTCTGCTTCTAAATCGAGTTTTGTTTCCATGGAAACGACAGGATTTCTTTTTGGGATACGAGTAACAGCTTTCCGAGCCACTATTCCAGTCTTACTGCATCCCTCGCTCTCTCACATTGACGAATTAACATAGATATTGCGTCGCAATGAAATACTATGGGTTCAATGACATCTCCTTCTAAATTGTGTAACGTTTCTATGGAATCGACAGGATTTTCTTTTGGGATACGAGTATCTCTTTTCAGATGCACTATTCCTTCTTTACTGCATCCCTCGCACCTTCACATTAACGTATAAACACAGAATTTGCGTCGCTATGAAATACTACGGGTTCTATGTCTTCTCCTTCAATATCGGGTATCGTGTCTATGGAAACGACAAGATTTTCTTTTGGGATACGAGTATCTCCTTTCCGATGCACTATTCCTTCCTTACAGCATCCCTCGCTCCCTCACATTAACGAATGAACACAGAAATTGCGTCGCTATGAAATACTATGGGTTCTATGACTTCTCCTTCTAAATCGAGCAACATTTCTATGGAAATGATAGGATTTTCTTTTGGGATACGACTATCTCCTTTCCGATGCACTATTCCTTACTAACAGCATCCCTGGCTCAATCACATTGACGAATTAACACAGATATTGCGTCGCTATGAGGTACTATGGGTTCTATGACTTCTCCTTCTAAATCGAGTAACCTTTCTATGGAAAAGACAGGATTTTCTTTTGGGATACGAGTATGTCCTTTCGGATGCACTATTCCTTCTTTACTGCATCCCTCGCTCCCTCACACTACCGAATTGACACAGAAATTACGTCGCTATGAAATACTATGGGTTCTGTGACTTCTCCTTCTAACTCGAGTTATGTTTGTATGGAAACGACAGGATTTTTTTTGGGATACGAGTAACAGCTTTCCGAGCCACTATTCCAGTCTTCCTGCATCCCTCGCTCCCTCATTTTGACGAATAAACACAGATATTGCATCGCAATGAAATTCTATGGGTTCTATGACATCTCCTTCTAAATCGTGTAACGTTTCTATGGAATCAGCTGCATTTTCTTTTCGGATACGAGTATCTCCTTTCCGATCCACTATTCCTTCTTTACTGCTTCCCTCGCTCCCTCACATTGACCAATAGGCACAGAAATTGCGTCGCTATGATATACTTTGGGTTCTATGACTTCTCCATCTAAATCGAGTAACGTTTCTAAGCAAACGACAGGATTTTCTTTTGTGATACGAGTAACTCCATTCGATACACTATTCCTTTTTTACTGCGTCCATCGCTCCCTCACATTGACAAATAAGCACAGAAATTGCGTCGCTATGAATTGCTAACGGTTCTATGACTTCACCTTCTAAATCGAGTAAGGTTTCTATGGAAACGACAAGATTTTCTTTTGGGATTCGTGTATCTCCTTTCCGATGCACTATTCCTTCTTTACTGCATCCCTCGCTCCCTCACATTGACGAATTAACACAGATATTGCGTCGCAATGAAATACTATGGGTTCAATGACATCTCCTTCTAAATCGAGTAACGTTTCTATGGAATCGACAGGATTTCCTTTTGGAATACAAGTATCTCCTTTCCGATGCACTATTCCTTCTTTACTCCATCCCTCGCTCCCTCACATTGAAGAATTAACACAGAAATTGCGCCGCTATCAAATACTATGGGTTTTATGCCTTCTCCTTCCAAATCGAGTAACGTTCTATGGAAACGATATTAATTTCTATTGGGATACGAGTATCTCAATTCCGATGCACTATTCCTTTTTTACTGCATCCCTCGCTCATTCGCATTGACGAATTAACACAGAAATTTGGTCGCTATGAAATACCAGGAGTTCTATGAATTCTGCTTCTACATCGAGTAATGTTTCTATGGAAACAACAGGATTTTTTTTGCGATACGAGTGACAGCTTTCCGAGCCACTATTCCAGTCTTACTGCATACGTTGCTCCCTTACAATGACGAATTAGTACAGATATTGCGTCGCAATGAGATACTATGGGTTCAATGACATCTCCTTCTAAATCGAGTAACATTTCTATTGACACGACAGGATTTTCTTTTGGGATACGACTATCTCCTTTCGACGCCCTATTCTTTCATTACTGCATCCCTGGTTCCCTCACATTGTCGAATTAACACAGAAATTGAGTCGCTATGAGGTACTATGGGTTCTATGACTTCTCCTTCTAAATTGAGTAACGTTTGTATAGAAACGACAGGATTTTCTTTTCGGATACGAGTATCTCCTTTCCGATGCAATATTCCTTCATTACTGCATCCCTCGCTCCCTCACACTGACGAATAAGCACAGAAATTGCGTCGCTATGAAATACTATGTGTTCTATGACTTCTCCTTCTAAATCGAGTAACGTTTCTGTGCAAACGACAGGATTTTGTTTTGGGATACGAGTATCTCCATTCGATGAACTACTCCTTCTTTACTGCATCCCTCGCTCCCTCACATTGACGAATAAGCACAGAAATTGCGTCGCTATGAAATACTAAGGTTTCTATGACATCTCCTTCTAAATCGAGTAACGTTTCTATGGAAACGACAGGATCTTCTTTTCCGATACGACCATCTGCTTTGGGTTGCACTATTCCTTTTTTTTACTGCATCCCTCGCTCCCTCGCATTGACGAATTAACACAGATATTGCGTCACAATGAAATACTATGGGTTCAATGACATCTCCTTCTAAATCGTGTAACGTTTCTATGGAATCGAGAGGATTTTCTTTTGGGATACCAGTATCTCCTTTCCGATCCACTATTCCCTCTTTACTGCAACCCTGGCTCCCTCACATTGACGAATTAACACAGAAATTGCGTCGCTATCTAATACTATGGGTTTTATGCCTTCTCCTTCCAAATCGAGTAACGTTCTATGGAAACGATATGAATTTCTATTGGGATACGAGTATCTCAATTCCGATGCACTATTCCTTTTGTACTGCATCCCTCGCTCCCTCGCATTGACGAATTAACACAGAAATTTCGTCGCTATGAAATACTAGGTGTTCTATGAATTCTGCTTCTAAATCGAGTAATATTTCTATGGAAACGACAGGATTTTTTTTGGGATTCGAGTAACAGCTTTCCGAGCCACTATTCCAGTCTTACTGCATCTCTCGCTCCCTCAAATTGACGAATGAACACAGATATTGCGTCGCGATGAAATACTATGGGTTCAATGACATCTCCTTCTAAATCGAATAACGTTTCTATGGAATCGACAGAATTTTCTTTTGGGATACGAGTATCTCCTTTCCGATGCACTATTCCTTCATTACTGCAACCCTGGCTCCCTCACATTGACGAATTAACACAGAAATTACGTCGCTATCAAATACTATGGGTTTTATGCCTTCTCCTTCCAAATCGAGTAACGTTCTATTAAAACGAAAGGAATTTCTATTGGGATACGAGCAACTCAATTCCGATGCACTATTCATTTTTTACTGCATCCATCGCTCCCTCGCATTGACGAATTAACACAGAAATTTCGTCTCTATGAAATTCTGTGTGTTCTATGACTTCTGCTTCTAAATCGAGTTTTGTTTCCATGGAAACGACAGGATTTCTTTTTGGGATACGAGTAACAGCTTTCCGAGCCACTATTCCAGTCTTACTGCATCCCTCGCTCTCTCACATTGACGAATTAACATAGATATTGCGTCGCAATGAAATACTATGGGTTCAATGACATCTCCTTCTAAATTGTGTAACGTTTCTATGGAATCGACAGGATTTTCTTTTGGGATACGAGTATCTCTTTTCAGATGCACTATTCCTTCTTTACTGCATCCCTCGCACCTTCACATTAACGTATAAACACAGAATTTGCGTCGCTATGAAATACTACGGGTTCTATGTCTTCTCCTTCAATATCGGGTATCGTGTCTATGGAAACGACAAGATTTTCTTTTGGGATACGAGTATCTCCTTTCCGATGCACTATTCCTTCCTTACAGCATCCCTCGCTCCCTCACATTAACGAATGAACACAGAAATTGCGTCGCTATGAAATACTATGGGTTCTATGACTTCTCCTTCTAAATCGAGCAACATTTCTATGGAAATGATAGGATTTTCTTTTGGGATACGACTATCTCCTTTCCGATGCACTATTCCTTACTAACTGCATCCCTGGCTCAATCACATTGACGAATTAACACAGATATTGCGTCGCTATGAGGTACTATGGGTTCTATGACTTCTCCTTCTAAATCGAGTAACCTTTCTATGGAAAAGACAGGATTTTCTTTTGGGATACGAGTATGTCCTTTCGGATGCACTATTCCTTCTTTACTGCATCCCTCGCCCCCTCACATTGACGAATAAGCACGGAAATTGCGTCGCTATGAAATACTATGGGTTCTATGACTTCTCCTTCTAAATCGTGTAACGTTTCTAAGCAAACGACAGGATTTTCTTTTGGGATACGAGTATCTCCGTTCGATGCACTACTCCTTCTTTACTGCATCCTTCGCTCCCTTACATTGACGAATAAGCACAGAAATTGCGTCGCTATGAATTACTATGGGGTCTATGACGTCCCCTTCTAAATCGAGTAACGTTTCTATGGAAACGACAAGATTTTCTTTTGGGATACGAGTATCTCATATAAAAAGCACTATTCCTTCTTTACTGCATCCCTCGCTCCCTCACATTGACGAATTAGCACAGAGATTCCGTCGCTATGAAATACTATAGTCTCAATGACTTCCCCTTCTTAATCGAGTAACGTTTCTATGGTAACGACAGGATTTTCTTTTGGGATACGACCATCTCCTTTCCGATGCACTATTCCTTCTTTACTGCATCCCTCGCACCCTCACATTGACGAATTAACACAGAAATTGCGTCCCTAAGAAATACTAAGGGTTCTATGACACTTCCTTCTCAATCAAGTAACGTTTCTATGGATACGACAGGATTTTCTTTTGGGATACGAGTATCTCCTTTCTGATGCACTATCCCTTCTTTACTGCATCCCTCGCTCCCTCACATTGAAGATTTAACACAGAAATTGCGTCGCTATGAAATACTATGGTTTCTGTGACTTCTCGTTCAATATCGGGTATCGTTTCTATGGAAACGACAGGATTTTCTTTTGGGATACGACTATCTCCTTTCCGATGCACTATTCCTTCTTAACTGCATCCCTGGCTCCCTCACATTGACGAATTAACACAGATATTGCGTCGCTATGAGGTACTATGGGTTCTATGACTTCTCCTACTAAATCGAGTAACGTTTCTATGGAAACGATTGGATTTTCTTTTGGGATACGAGTATCTCCTTTCCGATGCACTATTCCTTCTTTACTGCATCCCTCGCTCCCTCACTTTGACGAATAAGCACAGAAATTGCGCCGCTATGAAATCCTATGGGTTCTATGACTTCTCCTTCTAAATCGAGTAACGTTTCTATGCAAACGACAGGATATTCTTTTGGGATACGAGTATCTCCGTTCGATGCACTACTCCTTCTTTACTGCGTCCCTCGCTCGCTCACATTGACGAATAAGCACAGAAATTGCGTCGCTATGAAATACTATGGGTTATATGACTTTTCCTTCTAAATCGAGTAATGTTTCTATGGAAACGACAAGATTTTCTTTTGGGATACGAGTATCTCCTATAAGAAGCACTATTCCGTCTTTACTGCATACCTCGCTCCCTCACATTGACGAATTGACACAGAAATTGCATCGCTATGAAATACTATGGGTCCTATGACAACTCCTTCTAAATCGAGTAACGTTTCTATGGAGACGACAGGATTTTCTTTTGGAATACGACTATCTCCTTTCCGATGCACTATTCCTTCTTTACTGCGTCCCTCGCTCCCTCACATTGACGAATAAGCACAGAAATTGCGTCCCCCCCCCCCCCCATGAACCGTGGACCTTGCCGTTGGTGGGTGGGCTTGCGTGCCTCAGCGATACAGATAGCCGTACCGTAGGTGCAATCACAACGGAGGGGTATCTGTTGAGAGGCCAGACAAACGTGTGGTTCCTGAAGAGGGGCAGCAGCCTTTTCAGTAGTTGCAAGGGCAACAGTCTGGATGATTGACTGATCTGGCCTTGTAACAATAACCAAAACGGCCTTGCTGTGCTGGTACTGTGAACGGCTGAAAGCAAGGGGAAACTACAGCCGTAATTTTTCCCGAGGGCATGCAGCTTTACTGTAAGATTACATGATGATGGCGTCCTCTTGGGTAAAATATTCCGGAGGTAAAACAGTCCCCCATTCGGATCCTCGGGCAGGGACTACTCAAGAGGATGTCGTTATCAGGAGAAAGAAAACCGGCGTTCTACGGATTGGAGCGTGGAATATCAGATCCCTTAATCGGGCAGGTAGGTTTGAAAATTTTAAAAGGGTAATGGATAGGTTGAAGTTAGATATAGTGGGAATTAGTGAAGTTCGGTGGCAGGAGGAACAAGACTTCTGGTCAGGTGACTACTGGGTTGTTGTTGTTGTGGTCTTCAGTCCTGAGACTGGTTTGATGCAGCTCTCCATGCTACTCTATGCTGTGCAAGCTTTTTCATCTCCCAGTACCTACTGCAACCTACATCCTTCTGAATCTGCTTAGTGTATTCATCTCTTGGTCTCCCTCTACGATTTTTACCCTCCACGCTGCCCTCCAGTACTAAATTGGTGATCCCTTGATGCCTCAGAATATGTCCTACCAACCGATCCCTTCTTCTGGTCAAGTTGTGCCACAAACTTCTCTTCTCCCCAATCCTATTCAATACTTCCTCATTAGTTATGTGATCTACCCATCTAATCTTCAGCATTCTTCTGTAGCACCACATTTCGAAAGCTTCTATTCTCTTCTTGTCCAAACTATTTATCGTCCATGTTTCACTTCCATACATGGCTACACTCCATACGAATACTTTCAGAAATGACTTCCTGACACTTAAATCAATACTGGATGTTAACAAATTTCTCTTCTTCAGATACGCTTTCCTTGCCATTGCCAGCCTACATTTTATATCCTCTCTACTTCGACCATCATCAGTTATTTTTCTCCCCAAATAGCAAAACTCCTTTACTACTTTAAGTGCCTTATTTACTAATCTAATTCCCTCAGCATCACCCGACTTAATTAGACTACATTCCATTATCCTTGTTTTGCTTTTGTTGATGTTCATCTTATATCCTCCTTTCAAGACACTGTCCATTCCATTCAACTGCTCTTCCAAGTCCTTTGCTGTCTCTGACAGAATTACAATGTCATCGGCGAACCTCAAAGTTTTTATTTCTTCTCCATGAATTTTAATACCTACTCCGAATTTTTCTTTTGTTTCCTTTACTGCTTGCTCAATATACAGATTGAACAACATCGGGGAGAGGCTACAACCCTGTCTTACTCCGTTCCCAACAACTGCTTCCCTTTCATGTCCCTCGACTCTTATAACTGCCATCTGGTTTCTGTACAAATTGTACAGAATTCCATATTCTGTACAAATAAACACAAAATCAAATAGGGGTAATGCAGGAGTAGGTTTCATAATGGATAGTAAAATAGGAATGCGGGTAAGCTACTACAAACAGCATAGTGAACGCATTATTGTGGCCAAGATAGATACGAAGCCCACACCTACTACAGTAGTACAAGTTTATATGCCAACTAGCTCTGCAGATGACGAAGAAATTGAAGAAATGTATGATGAAATAAAAGAAATTATTCAGATTGTGAAGGGAGACGAAAATTTAATAGTCATGGGTGACTGGAATTCGAGTGTAGGAAAAGGGAGAGAAGGAAACATAGTAGGTGAATATGGATTGGGGGACAGAAATGAAAGAGGAAGCCGCCTTGTAGAATTTTGCACAGAGCACAACATAATCGTAACTAACACTTGGTTTAAGAATCATGAAAGAAGGTTGTATACATGGAGGAACCCTGGAGATACTAAAAGGTATCAGATAGATTATATAATGGTAAGACAGAGATTTAGGAACCAGGTTTTAAATTGTAAGACATTTCCAGGGGCAGATGTGGATTCTGACCACAATCTATTGGTTATGACCTGTAGATTAAAACTGAAGAAATTGCAAAAAGGTGGGAATTTAAGGAGATGGGTCCTGGATAAACTAAAAGAACCAGAGGTTGTACAGAGATTCAGGGAGAGCATAAGGGAGCAATTGACAGGAATGGGGGAAATAAATACAGTAGAAGAAGAATGGGTAGCTTTGAGGGATGAAGTAGTGAAGGCAGCAGAGGATCAAGTAGGTAAAAAGACCTGGGCTAGTAGAAATCCTTGGGTAACAGAAGAAATACTGAATTTAATTGATGAAATGAGAAAATATAAAAATGCAGTAAGTGAAACAGGCAAAAAGGAATACAAACGTCTCAAAAATGAGATCGACAGGAAGTGCAAAATGGCTAAGCAGGGATGGCTAGAGGACAAATGTAAGGATGTAGAGGCCTATCTCACTAGGGGTAAGATAGATACCGCCTACAGGAAAATTAAAGAGACCTTTGGAGATAAGAGAACGACTAGTATGAATATCAAGAGCTCAGATGGCAACCCAGTTCTAAGCAAAGAAGGGAAAGCAGAGAGGTGGAAGGAGTATATAGAGGGTCTATTCAAGGGCGATGTACTTGAGGACAATATTGTGGAAATGGAAGAGGTTGTAGATGAAGATGAAATGGGAGATACGATACTGCGTGAAGAGTTTGACAGAGCACTGAAAGACCTGAGTCGAAACAAGGCCCCCCAGGGTAGACAATATTCCATTGGAACTACTGACGGCCGTGGGAGAGCCAGTCCTGACAAAACTCTACCATCTGGTGAGCAAGATGTATGAAACAGGCGAAATACCCTCAGACTTCAAGAAGAATATAATAATTCCAATCCCAAAGAAAGCAGGTGTTGACAGATGTGAAAATTACCGAACTATCAGTTTAATAAGTCACAGCTGCAAAATACTAACACGAATTCTTTACAGACGAATGGAAAAACTAGTAGAAGCCAACCTCGGGGAAGATCAGTTTGGATTCCGTAGAAACACTGGAACATGTGAGGCAATACTGACCCTACGACTTATCTTAGAAGAAAGATTAAGGAAAGGCAATCCAACGTTTCTAGCATTTGTAGACTTAGAGAAAGCTTTTGACAATGTTGACTGGAATACTCTATTTCAAATTCTAATGGTGGCAGGGGTAAAATACAGGGAGCGAAAGGCTATTTACGATTTGTACAGAAACCAGATGGCAGTTATAAGAGTTGAGGGACATGAAAGGGAAGCAGTGGTTAGGAAGGGAGTAAGACAGGGTTGTAGCCTCTCCCCGATGTTGTTCAATATGTATATTGAGCAAGCAGTAAAGGAAACAAAAGAAGAATTAGGAGTAGGTAGTAAAATTCATCGAGAAGAAATAAAAACTTTGAGGTTCGCCGATGACATTGTAATTCTGTCAGAGACAGCAAAGGACTTGGAAGAGCAGTTGAATGGAATGGACAGTGTCTTGAAAGGAGGATATAAGATGAACATCAAAAAAAGCAAAACAAAGATAATGGAATGTAGTCTAATTAAGTCGGGTGATGCTGAGGGAATTAGATTAGGAAATGAGGCACTTAAAGTAGTAAAGGAGTTTTGCTATTTGGGGAGCAAAATAACTGATGATGGTCGAAGTAGAGAGGATATAAAATGTGGGCTGGCAATGGCAAGGAAAGCGTTTCTGAAGAAGAGTAATTTGTTAACATCCAGTATTGAGTTAAGTGTCAGGAAGTCATTTCTGAAAGTATTCGTATGGGGTGTAGCCATGTATGGAAGTTAAACATGGACGATAAATAGTTTGGAAAAGAAGAGAACAGAAGCTTTCGAAATGTGGTGCTACAGAAGAATGCTGAAGATTAGATGGGTAGATCACATAACTAATGAGGAAGTACTGAATAGGATTGGGGAGAAGAGAAGTTTGTGGCACAACTTGACCAGAAGAAGGGATCGGTTGGTAGGACATATTCTGGGACATCAAGGATCACCAATTTAGTATTGGAGGGCAGCGTGGAGGGTAAAAATCGTAGATGGAGACCAAGATCTGAATACACTAAGCAGATTCAGAAGGATGTAGGTTGCAGTAGGTACTGGGAGATGAAAAAGCTTGCATAGGATAGAGTAGCATGGAGAGCTGCATCAAACCAGTCTCAGGACTGAAGACCACAACAACAACAACATGAAATACTGTGGGTTCTATGACCTCTCCTTCTAAATCGAAAAACGTTTCTATGGATACGACAGGATTTTCTTTTGGGATACGAATATCTCCTTTCCGATGCACTATTCCTTCTTTACCGCATCCCCTGCTCCCTCACACAGACGAATTAGCAAAGATTTTGCGTCGCCATGAAATACTATGGGTTCTATGACATCTCCTTCTAATTCGAGTAACGTCTCAATGGAAACGACAGGATTTTCTTTTGGGATCCGAGTATCTCCTTTCCAATGCACTATTCCTTCTTTACTGCATCCCTCGCTCCCTCACATTGACGAATAAGCACAGAAATTGCGTCGCTATGATATACTTTGGGTTCTAAGACTTCACCTTCTAAATCGAGTAACGTTTTTTTGGAAACGACAAGATTTTCTTTTGGGATTCGTGTATCTCCTTTCCGATGCACTATTCCTTCTTTACTGCATCCCTCGCTCCCTCACATTGACGAATTAACACAGATATTGCGTCGCAATGAAATACTATGGGTTCAATGACATCTCCTTCTAAATTGAGTAACGTTTCTATGGAATCGACAGGATTTCCTATTGGGATACGAGTATCTCCTTTCCGATGCACTATTCCTTCTTTACTCCATCCCTCGCTCGCTCTCATTGACGAATTAACACAGAAATTGCGTCGCCATCAAATACTATGGGTTGTATGCCTTCTCCTTCCAAATCTAGTAACGTTCTATGGAAACGATATTAATTTCTATTGGGATACGAGTATCTCAATTCCGATGCACTATTCCTTTTTTACTGCATCAGTCGCTCATTCGCATTGACGAATTAACACAGAAATTTGGTCGCTATGAAATACCAGGTGTTCTATGAATTCTGCTTCTACATCGAGTAATGTTTCTATTGAAACGACAGGATTTTTTTTGGGATACGAGTAACAGCTTTCCGAGCCACTATTCCAGTCTTACTGCATCCCTCGCTCCCTCACATTGACGAATTAATACAGATATTGCGTCGCAATGAGATACTATGGGTTCAATGACATCTCCTTCTATATCGAGTAACGTTTCTATGGGATCGACAGGATTTCCTTTTGGGATACGAGTATCTCCTTTCCGATGCACTATTCCTTCTTTACTGCATCCCTCGCTCCCTCACATTGACGAATAGGCACAGAAATTGCGTCGCTATGAAATACTATGGTTTCTATGACATCTCCTTCTAAATCGAGTAACGTTTCTATGGAAACGACAGGATTTTCTTTTGGGATACATCTCCTTCCGATGCACTATTTCTTGTTTACTGCATCCCTCGCTCCTTCCCATTGACGATTTAACACAGAAATTGCGTTGCTATGATATACTATGGGCTCTATGACTTCTCCATCTAAATCGAGTAACGTTTCTATGGAAACGCAAGGATTTTCTGTTGGGAAACGAGTATCTCTTTTCCGATGCTCTATTCCTTCTTTCCTGCATCCCTCGCTCCCTCACATTGCCGAATAAGCACAGAAATTGCGTCGCTATGAAGTACTATGGGTTCTATGACCTCTCCTTCTAAATCGAGTAACGTTTCTATGGATACGACAGAATTTTCTTTAGGGATACGAGTATCTCCTTTCCGATGCACTATTACTTCTTTACTGTATCCATCGCTCCCTCACATTGACGAATTAACACAGAAATTGCGTCGCTATGAAATAAATAGCCCATAGTATATCATAGCAACGCAATTTCTGTGTTAAATTCTTCCCCCCATGAACCATGGACCTTGCCGTTGGTGGGGAGGCTTGCGTGCCTCAGCGATACAGATAGCCGTACCGTAGGTGCAACCACAACGGAGGGGTATCTGTTGAGAGGCCAGACAAACGTGTGGTTCCTGAAGAGGGGCAGCAGCCTTTTCAGTAGTTGAAAGGGCAACAGTCTGGATGATTGACTGATCTGGCCTTGTAACAATAACCAAAACGGCCTTGCTGTGCTGGAACTGCGAACGGCTGAAAGCTAGGGGAAACTACAGCCGTAATTTTTCCCGAGGGCATGCAGCTTTACTGTATGATTACATGATGATGGCGTCCTCTTGGGTAAAATATTCCGGAGGTAAAATAGTCCCCCATTCGGATCTCCGGGCGGGGACTACTCAAGAGGATGTCGTTATCAGGAGAAAGAAAACTGGCATTCTACGGATCGGAGCGTGGAATGTCAGATCCCTTAATCGGGCAGGTAGGTTAGGAAATTTAAAAAGGGAAATGGATAGGTTGAAGTTAGATATAGTGGGAATTAGTGAAGTTCGGTGGCAGGAGGAAGAAGACTTCTGGTCAGGTGACTACAGGGTTATAAACACAAAATCAAATAGGGGTAATGCAGGAGTAGGTTTAATAATGAATAGGAAAATAGGAATGCGGGTAAGCTACTACAAACAGCATAGTGAACGCATTATTGTGGCCAAGATAGATACGAAGCCCACGCCTACTACAGTAGTACAAGTTTATATGCCAACTAGCTCTGCAGATGACGAAGAAATTGAAGAAATGTATGATGAAATAAAAGAAATTATTCAGATTGTGAAGAGAGACGAAAATTTAATAGTCATGGGTGACTGGAATTCGAGTGTAGGAAAAGGGAGAGAAGGAAACATAGTAGGTGAATATGGATTGGGGGACAGAAATGAAAGAGGAAGCCGCCTGGTCGAATTTTGCACAGAGCACAACATAATCATAACTAACACTTGGTTTAAGAATCATGAAAGAAGGTTGTATACATGGAAGAACCCTGGAGATACTAAAAGGTTTCAGATAGATTATATAATGGTAAGACAGAGATTTAGGAACCAGGTTTTAAATTGTAAGACATTTCCAGGGGCAGATGTGGACTCTGACCACAATCTATTGGTTATGACCTGTAGATTAAAACTGAAGAAACTGCAAAAAGGTGGGAATTTAAGGAGATGGGACCTGGATAAACTAAAAGAACCAGAGGTTGTACAGAGATTCAGGGAGAGCTTAAGGGAGCAATTGACAGGAATGGGGGAAATAAATACAGTAGAAGAAGAATGGGTAGCTCTGAGGGATGAAGTAGTGAAGGCAGCTGAGGATCAAGTAGGTAAAAAGACGAGGGCTAGTAGAAATCCTTGGGTAACAGAAGAAATATTGAATTTAATTGATGAAAGGAGAAAATATAAAAATGCAGTAAGTGAAACAGGCAAAAAGGAATACAAACGTCTCAAAAATGAGATCGACAGGAAGTGCAAAATGGCTAAGCAGGGATGGCTAGAGGACAAATGTAAGTATGTAGAGGCTTATCTCACTAGGGGTAAGATAAATACCGCCTACAGGAAAATTAAAGAGACCTTTGGAGATAAGAGAACGACTAGTATGAATATCAAGAGCTCAGATGGAAACCCAGTTCTAAGCAAAGAAGGGAAAGCAGAAAGGTGGAAATAGTATATAGAGGGTCTATACAAGGGCGATGTACTTGAGGACAATATTGTGGAAATGGAAGAGGATGTAGATGAAGATGAAATGGGAGATATGATACTGCGTGAGGAGTTTGACAGAGCACTGAAAGACCTGAGTCGAAACAAGGCCCCCGGAGTAGACAATATTCCATTGGAACTACTGACGGCCGTGGGAGAGCCAGTCCTGACAAAACTCTACCATCTGGTGAGCAAGATGTATGAAACAGGCGAAATACCCTCAGACTTCAAGAAGAATATAATAATTCCAATCCCAAAGAAAGCAGGTGTTGACAGATGTGAAAATTACCGAACTATCAGCTTAATAAGTCACAGCTGCAAAATACTAACACGAATTCTTTACAGACGAATGGAAAACCTAGTAGAAGCCAACCTCGGGGAAGATCAGTTTGGATTCCGTAGAAACACTGGAACACGTGAGGCAATACTGACCTTACGACTTATCTTAGAAGAAAGATTAAGGAAAGGCAAACCTACGTTTCTAGCATTTGTAGACTTAGAGAAAGCTTTTGACAATGTTGACTGGAATACTCTCTTTCAAATTCTAAAGGTGGCAGGGGTAAAATACAGGGAGCGAAAGGCTATTTACAATTTGTACAGAAACCAGATGGCAGTTATAAGTGTCGAGGGACATGAAAGGGAAGCAGTGGTTGGTAAGGGAGTAAGACAGGGTTGTAGCCTCTCTCCGATGTTGTTCAATCTGTATATTGAGCAAGCAGTAAAGGAAACAAAAGAAAAATTCGGAGTAGGTATTAAAATTCATGGAGAAGAAATAAAAACTTTGAGGTTCGCCGATGACATTGTAATTCTGTCAGAGACAGCAAAGGACTTGCAAGAGCAGTTGAATGGAATGGACAGTGTCTTGAAAGGAGGATATAAGATGAACATCAACAAAAGCAAAACAAGGATAATGGAATGTAGTCTAATTAAGTCGGGTGATGCTGAGGGAATTAGATTAGGAAATGAGGCACTTAAAGTAGTAAAGGAGTTTTGCTATTTGGGGAGCAAAATAACTGATGATGGTCGAAGTAGAGAGGATATAAAATGTGGGCTGGCAATGGCAAGGAAAGCGTTTCTGAAGAAGAGAAATTTGTTAACAACCAGTATTGATTTAAGTGTCAGGAAGTCATTTCTGAAAGTATTCGTATGGAGTGTAGCCATGTATGGAAGTGAAACATGGTCGATAAATAGTTTGGACAAGAAGAGAATAGAAGCTTTCGAAATGTGGTGCTACAGAAGAATGCTGAAGATTAGATGGGTAGATCACATAACTAATGAGGAAGTATTGAATAGGATTGGGGAGAAGAGAAGTTTGTGGCACAACCTGACCAGAAGAAGGGATCGGTTGGTAGGACATGTTCTGAGGCATCAAGGGATCACCAATTTAGTATTGGAGGGCAGCGTGGAGGGTAAAAATCGTAGAGGGAGACCAAGAGACGAATACACTAAGCAGATTCAGAAGGATGTAGGTTGCAGTAGGTACTGGGAGATGAAAAAGCTTGCACAGGATAGAGTAGCATGGAGAGCTGCATCAAACCAGTCTCAGGACTGAAGACCACAACAACAACAACATGAAATACTGTGGGTTCTATGACCTCTCCTTCTAAATCGAAAAACGTTTCTATGGATACGACAGGATTTTCTTTTGGGATACGAATATCTCCTTTCCGATGCACTATTCCTTCTTTACCGCATCCCCTGCTCCCTCACACAGACGAATTAGCAAAGATTTTGCGTCGCCATGAAATACTATGGGTTCTATGACATCTCCTTCTAATTCGAGTAACGTCTCAATGGAAACGACAGGATTTTCTTTTGGGATCCGAGTATCTCCTTTCCAATGCACTATTCCTTCTTTACTGCATCCCTCGCTCCCTCACATTGACGAATAAGCACAGAAATTGCGTCGCTATGATATACTTTGGGTTCTAAGACTTCACCTTCTAAATCGAGTAACGTTTTTTTGGAAACGGCAAGATTTTCTTTTGGGATTCGTGTATCTCCTTTCCGATGCACTATTCCTTCTTTACTGCATCCCTCGCTCCCTCACATTGACGAATTAACACAGATATTGCGTCGCAATGAAATACTATGGGTTCAATGACATCTCCTTCTAAATTGAGTAACGTTTCTATGGAATCGACAGGATTTCCTATTGGGATACGAGTATCTCCTTTCCGATGCACTATTCCTTCTTTACTCCATCCCTCGCTCGCTCTCATTGACGAATTAACACAGAAATTGCGTCGCCATCAAATACTATGGGTTGTATGCCTTCTCCTTCCAAATCTAGTAACGTTCTATGGAAACGATATTAATTTCTATTGGGATACGAGTATCTCAATTCCGATGCACTATTCCTTTTTTACTGCATCAGTCGCTCATTCGCATTGACGAATTAACACAGAAATTTGGTCGCTATGAAATACCAGGTGTTCTATGAATTCTGCTTCTACATCGAGTAATGTGTCTATTGAAACGACAGGATTTTTTTTGGGATACGAGTAACAGCTTTCCGAGCCACTATTCCAGTCTTACTGCATCCCTCGCTCCCTCACATTGACGAATTAATACAGATATTGCGTCGCAATGAGATACTATGGGTTCAATGACATCTCCTTCTATATCGAGTAACGTTTCTATGGGATCGACAGGATTTCCTTTTGGGATACGAGTATCTCCTTTCCGATGCACTATTCCTTCTTTACTGCATCCCTCGCTCCCTCACATTGACGAATAGGCACAGAAATTGCGTCGCTATGAAATACTATGGTTTCTATGACATCTCCTTCTAAATCGAGTAACGTTTCTATGGAAACGACAGGATTTTCTTTTGGGATACATCTCCTTCCGATGCACTATTTCTTGTTTACTGCATCCCTCGCTCCTTCCCATTGACGATTTAACACAGAAATTGCGTTGCTATGATATACTATCGGCTCTATGACTTCTCCATCTAAATCGAGTAACGTTTCTATGGAAACGCAAGGATTTTCTGTTGGGAAACGAGTATCTCTTTTCCGATGCTCTATTCCTTCTTTCCTGCATCCCTCGCTCCCTCACATTGCCGAATAAGCACAGAAATTGCGTCGCTATGAAATACTATGGGTTCTATGACCTCTCCTTCTAAATCGAGTAACGTTTCTATGGATACGACAGAATTTTCTTTAGGGATACGAGTATCTCCTTTCCGATGCACTATTACTTCTTTACTGTATCCATCGCTCCCTCACATTGACGAATTAACACAGAAATTGCGTCGCTATGAAATAAATAGCCCATAGTATATCATAGCAACGCAATTTCTGTGTTAAATTCTTCCCCCCATGAACCATGGACCTTGCCGTTGGTGGGGAGGCTTGCGTGCCTCAGCGATACAGATAGCCGTACCGTAGGTGCAACCACAACGGAGGGGTATCTGTTGAGAGGCCAGACAAACGTGTGGTTCCTGAAGAGGGGCAGCAGCCTTTTCAGTAGTTGAAAGGGCAACAGTCTGGATGATTGACTGATCTGGCCTTGTAACAATAACCAAAACGGCCTTGCTGTGCTGGAACTGCGAACGGCTGAAAGCTAGGGGAAACTACAGCCGTAATTTTTCCCGAGGGCATGCAGCTTTACTGTATGATTACATGATGATGGCGTCCTCTTGGGTAAAATATTCCGGAGGTAAAATAGTCCCCCATTCGGATCTCCGGGCGGGGACTACTCAAGAGGATGTCGTTATCAGGAGAAAGAAAACTGGCATTCTACGGATCGGAGCGTGGAATGTCAGATCCCTTAATCGGGCAGGTAGGTTAGGAAATTTAAAAAGGGAAATGGATAGGTTGAAGTTAGATATAGTGGGAATTAGTGAAGTTCGGTGGCAGGAGGAAGAAGACTTCTGGTCAGGTGACTACAGGGTTATAAACACAAAATCAAATAGGGGTAATGCAGGAGTAGGTTTAATAATGAATAGGAAAATAGGAATGCGGGTAAGCTACTACAAACAGCATAGTGAACGCATTATTGTGGCCAAGATAGATACGAAGCCCACGCCTACTACAGTAGTACAAGTTTATATGCCAACTAGCTCTGCAGATGACGAAGAAATTGAAGAAATGTATGATGAAATAAAAGAAATTATTCAGATTGTGAAGAGAGACGAAAATTTAATAGTCATGGGTGACTGGAATTCGAGTGTAGGAAAAGGGAGAGAAGGAAACATAGTAGGTGAATATGGATTGGGGGACAGAAATGAAAGAGGAAGCCGCCTGGTCGAATTTTGCACAGAGCACAACATAATCATAACTAACACTTGGTTTAAGAATCATGAAAGAAGGTTGTATACATGGAAGAACCCTGGAGATACTAAAAGGTTTCAGATAGATTATATAATGGTAAGACAGAGATTTAGGAACCAGGTTTTAAATTGTAAGACATTTCCAGGGGCAGATGTGGACTCTGACCACAATCTATTGGTTATGACCTGTAGATTAAAACTGAAGAAACTGCAAAAAGGTGGGAATTTAAGGAGATGGGACCTGGATAAACTAAAAGAACCAGAGGTTGTACAGAGATTCAGGGAGAGCTTAAGGGAGCAATTGACAGGAATGGGGGAAATAAATACAGTAGAAGAAGAATGGGTAGCTCTGAGGGATGAAGTAGTGAAGGCAGCTGAGGATCAAGTAGGTAAAAAGACGAGGGCTAGTAGAAATCCTTGGGTAACAGAAGAAATATTGAATTTAATTGATGAAAGGAGAAAATATAAAAATGCAGTAAGTGAAACAGGCAAAAAGGAATACAAACGTCTCAAAAATGAGATCGACAGGAAGTGCAAAATGGCTAAGCAGGGATGGCTAGAGGACAAATGTAAGTATGTAGAGGCTTATCTCACTAGGGGTAAGATAAATACCGCCTACAGGAAAATTAAAGAGACCTTTGGAGATAAGAGAACGACTAGTATGAATATCAAGAGCTCAGATGGAAACCCAGTTCTAAGCAAAGAAGGGAAAGCAGAAAGGTGGAAATAGTATATAGAGGGTCTATACAAGGGCGATGTACTTGAGGACAATATTGTGGAAATGGAAGAGGATGTAGATGAAGATGAAATGGGAGATATGATACTGCGTGAGGAGTTTGACAGAGCACTGAAAGACCTGAGTCGAAACAAGGCCCCCGGAGTAGACAATATTCCATTGGAACTACTGACGGCCGTGGGAGAGCCAGTCCTGACAAAACTCTACCATCTGGTGAGCAAGATGTATGAAACAGGCGAAATACCCTCAGACTTCAAGAAGAATATAATAATTCCAATCCCAAAGAAAGCAGGTGTTGACAGATGTGAAAATTACCGAACTATCAGCTTAATAAGTCACAGCTGCAAAATACTAACACGAATTCTTTACAGACGAATGGAAAACCTAGTAGAAGCCAACCTCGGGGAAGATCAGTTTGGATTCCGTAGAAACACTGGAACACGTGAGGCAATACTGACCTTACGACTTATCTTAGAAGAAAGATTAAGGAAAGGCAAACCTACGTTTCTAGCATTTGTAGACTTAGAGAAAGCTTTTGACAATGTTGACTGGAATACTCTCTTTCAAATTCTAAAGGTGGCAGGGGTAAAATACAGGGAGCGAAAGGCTATTTACAATTTGTACAGAAACCAGATGGCAGTTATAAGTGTCGAGGGACATGAAAGGGAAGCAGTGGTTGGTAAGGGAGTAAGACAGGGTTGTAGCCTCTCTCCGATGTTGTTCAATCTGTATATTGAGCAAGCAGTAAAGGAAACAAAAGAAAAATTCGGAGTAGGTATTAAAATTCATGGAGAAGAAATAAAAACTTTGAGGTTCGCCGATGACATTGTAATTCTGTCAGAGACAGCAAAGGACTTGCAAGAGCAGTTGAATGGAATGGACAGTGTCTTGAAAGGAGGATATAAGATGAACATCAACAAAAGCAAAACAAGGATAATGGAATGTAGTCTAATTAAGTCGGGTGATGCTGAGGGAATTAGATTAGGAAATGAGGCACTTAAAGTAGTAAAGGAGTTTTGCTATTTGGGGAGCAAAATAACTGATGATGGTCGAAGTAGAGAGGATATAAAATCTGGGCTGGCAATGGCAAGGAAAGCGTTTCTGAAGAAGAGAAATTTGTTAACATCCAGTATTGATTTAAGTGTCAGGAAGTCATTTCTGAAAGTATTCGTATGGAGTGTAGCCATGTATGGAAGTGAAACATGGTCGATAAATAGTTTGGACAAGAAGAGAATAGAAGCTTTCGAAATGTGGTGCTACAGAAGAATGCTGAAGATTAGATGGGTAGATCACATAACTAATGAGGAAGTATTGAATAGGATTGGGGAGAAGAGAAGTTTGTGGCACAACCTGACCAGAAGAAGGGATCGGTTGGTAGGACATGTTCTGAGGCATCAAGGGATCACCAATTTAGTATTGGAGGGCAGCGTGGAGGGTAAAAATCGTAGAGGGAGACCAAGAGACGAATACACTAAGCAGATTCAGAAGGATGTAGGTTGCAGTAGGTACTGGGAGATGAAAAAGCTTGCACAGGATAGAGTAGCATGGAGAGCTGCATCAAACCAGTCTCACGACTGAAGACCACAACAACAACAATGAAATATTATTGGTTCTGTGATTTCTCCTTTTAAATCGAGTAACTTTTCTAAGGAAACGACAGGATTTTCTTTTGGGATACATCTCTTTCCGATTCACTATTCCTTCTTTACTACATCCCTCGCTCCCTCACATTGACGAATAAGCACAGAAATTGCGTCGCTATGAAATACTATGGGTTCTATGACCTCTCCTTCTAAATCGAGTAACGTTTCTATGGATACGACAGGATTTTCTTTTGGGATACGAGTATCGCTTTTCCGATGCACTATTCCTTCTTTACTACTTTCCTGGCTCCCTCATATTGACGAATTAACGCAGAAATAGCGTCGATATGGCATACTATGAGTTCTATGACTTCTCCTTCCAAAACAAGTAACGTTTCCATGGGAACGACAGGTTTTTCTTTTGGGATACGAGCATCTCTTTTCCGATGCACAATTCCTTCTTCACTGCATCCCTCGCTCCCTCACATTGACGAATAAACACAGAAATTGCGTCGCTATGAAATACTATGGGTTCTATGACTTCTCGTGCTCTATCGAGTAACGTTCCTATGGTAACGACAGCATTTTCTTTTGGGATACGACCATCTTCTTCCCGATGCACTATTCCTTCTGTACTGCATCCTTCGTTCCCTCACATTGGCGAATAAGCACAGAAATTGCGTCGCTAAGAAATACTATGGGTTCTGTGACTTCTCCTTCTAAATCGAGTAACGTTTCTATGGAAACAACAGGATTTTCTTTTGGGATACTATTATCTCCTTTCCGATGCACAATTCCTTCTTTACTGTATCCCTCGCTCCCTCACATTGACGGAGTAACACAGAAATTACGGCGCTGTGATATACTATCAGTTTAATTAATTCTCCTTCTAAATCGAGTAGCGTTTATATGGAAACGACAGGATTTTCTTTAGGGATACGAGTATCTCTTTTCCGATGCACTTTTCCTTCCTTACTACATCCCTCGCTCCCTCACATTGACGAATTAAAACAGAAAATGCGTCGCTATAAAATACTATGGGTTCTATGACTACTCCTTCTAAATCGGGTAACGTTTCTATGGAAACGACAGGATTTTCTCTTGGGATACGAGTAAGTCCTTTCCGATGCACTATTCCTTGTTTACTGCATCCCTCGCTCCCTCACATTCACGAATTAACACAGAAATTGCGTCGCTATGAAATACTATGGGTTCTGTGACTTCTCCTTCAAAATCGAGTAACGTTTCTAATTAAACGACAGGATTTTCTTTTGGGATACATCTCCTTCCGATGCACTGTTCCTTGTTTACTGCATAACTCGCTCCCTCACAATGACGAACTAACACAGAAATTGCGTCGCTCTAAAATACTATGGGTTCCATGACTTCTCCTGATAAATCTAGTAACGTTTCTATGGAAACTACAGGATTATGTATTGGGATACGAGTATCTCCTTTCTGATGCACTATACCTTCTTAGCTGCATCCCTCGCTCCCTCACATTGACGTATTAATACAGAAAATGCGTCCCTATGAAATACTGTGGGTTCTATGATTTCTCCTTCTAAATCGAGTACCGTTTCTACGGAAACGATAGGATTTTCTTTAGGGATACGAGTATCTCCTTTCCGATGCACTATTCCTTCTCTACTGCATCCCTCGCTCCCTCACATTAACGATTTAACACAGAAATTGCGTCGCTATGAAATACTATGAGTTCCATGACTTCTCCTTCTAAATCTTGTACAGTTTCTACGAAAACGACAGGATTTTCTTTTGGGATTCGAGTATCTCCCTACCGATGTACTATTCCTTATTTACTGCATCCCTCGCCCCCTCACACGACCGAATTAACACAGAATTTGCGTCGCTATGGATTATTATGGGATCTGCGACTTCTCCTTCTAAATCGAGTAACGTTTCTAATGAAACCACGGGATTTTCTTTTGGGATCCGAGTATCTCCTTTCCGATGCACTATTCCTTCTTTACTGCATCCCTCGTTCCCTCACATTGGCGAATAAGCACAGAAATTGCGTCGCTAAGAATTACTATGGGTTCTGTGACTTCTCCTTCTAAATCGAGTAACGATTCTATTGAAACGACAGCATTTTCTTTAGCGTTACGAGTATCTCCTTTCGGATGGACTATTCCGTCTTTACTGCATCCCTGGCTCCCTCACATTGACGAATTAACTCACAAATTCCGTCGCTATGAAATTCTTTGGGTTCTATGACATCTCCTTCTAAATCGATTAACGTTTCTATGAAAACGACAGGATTTTCTTTTGGGATACGGTTATCTGCTATCCGATGCACTATTTCTTCTTACTGAACCACTCGCTCCCTCACATTAACGAATTACCACAGAAATTGCGTCGCTATGAAATACTATGTGTTCTATGACATCTCCTTCCAAATCGAGTAACATTCTATGGAAACGACCCAATTTTCTTTGGGATACGAGTATCTCTTTTCCGATGCACTATTCCATCTTTACTGCATCCCTCGCTCCCTCACATTGTCGAATTAACACAGAAATTGCGTCGCTATGATATACTATGGGTTCTATGACATCTCGTTCTAAATCTTGTAACGATTCTACGAAAACGACAGGATTTTCCTTTGGGATCCGAGTATATTCCTACCGATGTATTATTCCTTTTTTACTGTATCCCTCGCCCCCTCACACGACCGAATTAACACAGAAATTGCGTCGCTATGGATTATTATGGGATCTGCGACTTCTCCTTCTAAATCGGGTAACGATTCTATGGAAACGACAGGTTTTTCTTTTGGGATACGTGTATCTCCTTTCCGATGCAATATTCCTTCTTTACTGCATCCCTCGCTCCCTCACATTGACGAAATAGCACAGAAATTGGGTCGCTATGAAGTACTATAGGTTCTATGACTTCTCCTTCTAAATCGGGTAACGATTCTATGGAAACGACAGGTTTTTCTTTTGGGATACGTGTATCTCCTTTCCGATGCACTATTCCTTCTTTACTGCAACCCTCGCTCCCTCACATTAACGAAATAGCACAGAAATTGGGTCGCTATGAAGTACTATAGGTTCTATGACTTCTCCTTCTAAATCGTTTAACGTTTCTATGGAAACGACAGTATTTTCCTTTGGGATACGAGTATCTCCTTTCCGACGCACTATTCCTTCTTTACTGCAATCCTCGTTTCCTCACTTTGACGAATAAGCATAGAAATTGCGGCGCTATGAAATACTGTGGGTTACATGACTTCTCCTTCTAAATCGACTAACGTCTCTCTGCAAACGACAGGATTTTCTGTTGGGATACGAGTATCCCCTTTCGGATGCACTATTCCTTCTTTACAGCATTCCTTGCTTCCTCACATTGACGACTTAACACTGAAATGGCGTCAGTATGATCTACTATGGGTTATTTCACTTCTCCTTCAAAATCGTGTAACGTTTCTATTGAAACGACAGGATACTCTTTTGGGTTACGAGTATCTCTTTTCCGATGCACTATTCCTCCTTTACTGCATCCCTGGCTCCCTCACATTGACGAATTAACACTGAAATTGCGTCGCTATGGAATACTATGTGTTCTATGAATTCTCCTTCTAAAACAAGTAACGTTTCTGTGGAAACGACAGGATTCGATTTTGGGATACGAGTATCTCCTTTCCGATGCACTATTCCTTCTTTACCGCACCCCTCGCTCCCTCACACTGACGAATTAACACAGAAATAGCGCGCTATGAAATACCTTGAGTTCTACGACATCTCCTTCTAAATCGATTAACGTTTCTATGAAAACGACAAGATTTTCTTTTAGGATACGAGTATCTCCTTTCCGATGCACTTGTCCTTCTTTACTGCATCCCTGGCTCCCCCACATTGACGAATTAGCACAGAAATTGCGTCGCTATGAAATACTATGGGTTCTATGACTTCTCCTTCTAAATCGATTAACGTTTATATGGAAACGACGGGATTTTCTTTTGGGATACGAGTATCTCCTTTCTGATGCACTATTCCTTCTTTACTGCATCCCTCACTCCCTCACATTGACGAATAAGCACAGAAATTGCGTCGCTATGAAATACTATGTGTTCTATCACCTCTCCGTCTAAATCCAGTAACGTATCTATGGAAACGACAGGATTTTCTTTTGAGATACGAGTATCCCCTTTCCAATGCACAATTCCTTCTTTACTGCACCCCTCGCACCCTCACATTGACGAATTAACACAGAAATTGAGTCGCTGTGATATACTATGGTTTCTGTGACTTCTACTTCTAAATCGAGTTACGTTGCTATGGAAACGACAGGATTTTCTTATGGGATACATCTCCTTCCGCTGCACTATTCCTTGTTTACTGCATCCCTCGCCCCCTCACATTGACGAAGTAACTCACTAATTGCGTCGTTATGAAATGCATGGGCTCTATGACTTCTTCTTCTAAATCGACTAACGTTTCTATTGAAACGACAGTATTTTCTTTTGGGATACGGGTATCTCCTTTCCTATGCACTATTCCTTCTTTAATCCCTCGGTCCCTTACATTGACGAATTAACACAGAAATTGCGTCGCTATGGATTATTATGGTTTCTGCGACTTCTCCTTCTATATCGAGTAACGTTTCTATGGAAGCCACGGGATTTTCTTTTGGGATCCGAGTATCTCTTTTCCGATGCACTATTCCTTCTTTACTGCATCCCTCGTTCCCTCACATAGACGAATAAGCACAGAAATTGCGTCGCTATGAATTACTATCGGTTCTGTGACTTCTCCTTCTCAATCGAGTAACGTTTCTATGGAAACGATATGTTTTTCTTTTGGGAAACGTGTATCCCCATTCCGATGCACTATTCCTTCTTTACTGCATCCCTCGCCTACTCACATTGACGAATTAGCACAGAAATTGCGTCGCTATGAATTACTATGGGTTCTATGCCTTCTCCTTCTAAATCGAGTAACGTTTCTATGGAAACGACAGGATTTTCTTTTGGGATTCGAGTATCTCCTTTCCGATGCAGTATTCCTTCTTTATTGCATCCCTGGCTCCCTCACATTGACGAATTAACACACAAATTGGGTAGCTATGAAACTCTATGGGTTCTATGACATCTCGATCTAAATCTTGTAAAGTTTCTACGGAAACGACAGGATTTTCTTTTGGGATACGAGTATCTCCCTACCGATGCTCTATTCCTTTTTTACTGCATCCCTCGCCCCCTCACACGACCGAATTAACACAGAAGTTGCGTCGCTATGGATTATTATGGGATCTGCGACTTCTCCTTCTAAATCGAGTAACGTTTCTAAGGAAACCACGGGATTTTCTTTTGGGATCCGAGCATCTCCTTTCCGATGCACTATTCCTTCTTTATTGCATCCCTCGTTCCCTCACATTGGCGAATAAGCACAGAAATTGCGTCGCTAAGAAACACTATGGGTTCTGTGACTTCTCCTTCTAAATCGAGTAACGATTCTATGGAAACGACAGGTTTTTTCTTTTGGGAAACGTGTATCTCTCTACCGATGCACTATTACTTCTTTACTGCATCCCTCGCTCCCTCACATTGACGAATTAGCACAGAAATTGCTTCGCTATGAAGTACTATATGTTCTATGACTTCTCCTTCTAAATCGATTAACGTTTCTATGGAAACGAAAGTATTTTCCTTTGGGATACGAGTATCTCGTTTCCGATGCCCTATTCCTTCTTTACAGCATCCCTTGCTTCCTCACATTGACGAATTAACACAGAAATGGCGTCGCTATGATATACTATGGGTTATTTCCCTTCTCCTTCAAAATCGAGTAACGTTCCTATGGAAAGTACAGGATTTTCTTTTGGGATACGAGAATCTCCTTTCCGACGCACTATTCCTTGTGTACTGCATCCCTCGCTCCCTCACATTGACGAAGTAACTCTCACATTGCGACGCTATGAAATACTATGTGTTCTATGACCTCTCCTTCTAAATCGGGTAACGTTTCTATTGAAACGACAAAATTTTCTTTAGGATTACGAGTATCTCCTTTCGGATGCACTATTCCGCCTTTACTGCATTCCCGGGCTCCCTCACATTGACGAATTAACTCACAAATTCCGTCGCTATGAAATTCTTTGTGTTCTGTGACATCTCCTTCTAAATCGATTAACGTTTCTATGAAAACGACAGGATTTTCTTTTGGGATACGAATATCTCCTTTCCGATGCACTTGTCCTTCTTTACTGCATCCCTGGTTACCTCACATTGACGAATTAGCAAAAAAATTGCGTCGCTATGAAATACTATGGGTTCTATGACTTCTCCTTCTAAATCGATTAACGTTTCTATGGAAACGACAGAATTTTCTTTTGGGATACGGTTATCTCCTTTCCGATGCACTATTCCTCCTTACTGCACCCCTCGCTCCCTCACATTGACGAACTGCCACAGAAATTGCGTCGCTATGATATACTATGGGTTCTGTGACCTATCCTTCTAAATCGAGTAACGTTACTATGGAAACGACAGGATTTTCTTTCGGGTTACGACTGTCTGCTTTCCGATGCACTATTCCTTCTTTAGTGCATCCCTCGCTCCCTCACATTAACGATTAAACACAGAAATTGCGTCGCTATGAAATACTATGGTTTCCATGACTTCTCCTTCTAAATCGAGTAACGCTTCTATGGAAACGACAGGATTTTCCTTTGGGATACGAGTATCTCCCTACCGATAGACTATTCCTTTTTTACTCTATCCCTCGCCCCCTCACACGACCGAATTGACACAGAAATTGCGTCGCTATGGATTATTATGGGTTCTGCGACTTCTCCTTCTAAATTGGGTAACGATTCAATGGAAACGACAGGATTTTCTTTTGGGATACGAGTATCTCCTTTCCGATGCACTATTCCTTCTTTACTGCAATCCTCGTTCCCTCACATTGACGAATAAGCACAGAAATTGCGTCGCTATGAAACACTGTAGGTTCCATGACTTCTCCTTCTAAATCGACTAACGTTTCTCTGCAAACGACTGGATTTTCTGTCAGGATTCGAGTATCTCCTTTCGGATGCACTATTCCTTCTTTACAGCATCCCTTGCTTCCTCAGATTGACGAATTAACTCTGAAATGACGTCAGTATGATATACTATGGGTTATTTCACTTCTCCTTCAAAATCGAGTAACGTTTCTATAGAAACGACAGGATTTTCTTTTGGGATAAGAGTATTTCATTTCCGATGCACCATTCCTTGTGTACTGCATCCCTCGCTCCCTCACATTGACGAAGTATTTCACAAATTGCGTCGCTATGAAATACTATGGGTTCTATGACTTCTCCTTCTAAACCGTGTAACGTTTCTATTGAAACGACAGGATTTTCTTTTGGGTTACGAGTATCTCCTTTCCGATGCACTATTCCTCCTTTACTGCATCCCTGGCTCCCTCAGATTGACGAATTAACACAGAAATTGCGTCGCTATGGAATACTATGACTTCTATGACTTCTCATTCTATAACAAGTAACGTTTCTATGAAAACGACAGGAATATCTTTTGTGATACGAGTATCTCCTTTCCGATGCACTATTCCTTGTTTACTGCATCCCTCGCTCCTCACATTGACGAATTAAGACAGACATTTCGTCGCTAGGAAATACTATGAGTTCTATGACTTCTCCTTCTAAATCGAGAAACATTTCTATGGAGACGAAAGGATTTTCTTTTGGGGTACGATTATCTCCTTTCCGATGCACTATTCCTTCTTTACTGCACCCCTCGCTCCCTCACATTGACGAATTACCACAGAAATTGCGTCGCTATGAAATACTATGTTTTCTATGACATCTCTTTCTAAATCGAGTAACGTTTCAATTGAAACGACAGAATTTTCCATTGGGATACGAGTATCTCCTTTCCGATGCACTATTCCTTGTTTACTGCTTCCCTGGCTCCCTCACATTCACGAATTAACACAGAAATTGGGTAGCTATGAAATGCTATGGGTTCTATGACATCTCGTTCTAAATCTTGTAACGTTTCTACGAAAACGACAGAATTTTCCTTTGGGAGACGAGTATCTCCCTACCGATGTACTATTCCTTTTTTACTGTATCCCTCGCCCCCTCACACGACCGAATTAACACAGAAATTGCGTCGCTATGGATTATTATGGGTTCTGCGTCTTCTCCTTCTAAATTGGGTAACGATTCAATGGAAACGACAGGATTTTCTTTTGGGATACGAGTATCTCCTTTCCGATGCACTATTCCTTCTCTACTGCATTCCTCGCTCCCTCACATTGACGAATTAAGACAGATTTTGTGTCGCTATGAAATACTACGGGTTCAATGACATTTCCTTCCAACTCGAGTATCGTTTCTATGGAGACAACAGAATTTTCTTTTGGGATCCGACTACCCCCTTTCCCATGCACTATTCCTTCTTTACTGCATACCTGGCTCCCTCACATTGACGAATTAACACAGAAATTACGTCGCTATGGAATACTTCGGGTTCTATGGCTTCACATTCTAAATCGTGTAACGTATCTATTGAAACGATAGGATTCTCTTTTGGGATACGAGTACCTCCTTTCCGATGCACTATTCATTCTTTACTGCATTCCTCGCAACCTCACATTGACGAATTAACACACAAATTGCGTCGCTATGATGTACAATGGGTTCTATGACTTCTACTTCTTAATCGAGTAACGTTTATATGGAAACGGAAGGATTTTCTTTTGGGATAAGAGTATCTCCTTTCTGATGCACTATTCTCTCTTTACTGCATCCCTCGCTCACTCACATTGACGATATAACACAGAAATTGCGTCGCTATGATATACTATGGGTTCTATGACTTCTCCTTTTAAATCGAGTAACTTTTCTATGGATACGACAGGGTTTTCTTTTGGGATACGAGTATCCCCTTTCCGATGCACTATACCTTCTTTACTGCATCCCTTGCTCCCTCACATTGACGAATTAACACTGAAATTACGTCGCTATGAAATACTATGTCATCTATGACCTTTTCTTCTAAATCGAGTAACGTTTCTATGGAAACGACAGGATTTTCTTTTTGATACGAGTATCTACTTTCCCCATGCACTATTCCTTCTTTACTGCATCCCTGGCTCTCTCACATTGACGAATGAAGACAGATTTTGCGTCGCTATGATATTCTATGGGTTCTATGACTTCTCCTTCTAAATCGAGTAACGTTTCTATGGAAACGAAAGGATTTTTTTTTTTTTTTTTGAGGTACGAGTATCTCCATTCCTACGCACTATTCCATCCTTACTGCATCCCTCGCTCCCTCACTGTGACGAATTACCACTGAGATTGCGTCGCTATGAAATACTATGTGTTCTATGACATCTCCTTCTAAATCGAGTAACGCTTCAATTGAAACGACAGGATTTTCTTTTGGATACGAGTATCTCTTTTCCGATGCGCTATTAATTCTTTACTGCATCTCTGGCTCCCTCACATTGCCAAATTAACACATATAATGCGTCGCTATGGAATACTATGGGATCAATGACTTCTCCTAAATCGAGTTACGTTACTATGGAAACGACAGGATTTTCTTTTGGGATACGAGTATCTACTTTCCGATGCACTATTCCTTCTTTACTGCGTCCCTCGCTCCCTCACATTGACGAATTAAGACAGATATTGCGTCGCTATGAAATTCCATTGGTTCTATGACTATTCCTTCTAAATCGAGTAACGTTTCTAAGGAAGCGACAGGATTTTCTTTTGGGATACATCTCCTTCCGATGCACTATTCCTTGTTTGTTGCAAAACTCGCCCCCTCACATTGCCGAATTAACTCAGAAGTTGCGCCGCTATGAAATACTATGGGTTCTATGACTTCTCCTTCTCAATCGAGTAACGTTTCTATGGTAACGACAAGATTTTCTTTTGGGATGCGAACATCTCGATTAAGATGCCCTATACCTTCTTTACTGCATCCCTCGCTCCTTCACATTGACAAATTAACACAGAAAATGCGTCGATATGAAATGCTATGGGTTCTATGACTTCTCCTTCTAAATCGAGTAACGTTTCTATGGATACGACAGGATTTTTTTTTGGGGAACGAGTATCTCCTTTCCGATGCACTATTCCTTCTGTACTGCATCCCTCGCACCCTCACATTGACGAATTACCACAGAGATTGCGTCGCTATGAAATACTCTGTTTTCTATGACATCTATTTCTAAATCGAGTAACGTTTCAATTGAAACGACAGGATTTTCTTTTGGATACGAGTATGTCCTGTCCCATGCGCTATTCCTCCTTTACTGCATCTCTGGCTCCCTCACATTGCCAAATTAAGACATATATTGTGTCGCTATGGAATACTATTTGTTCCATGACTTCTCCTTCTAAATCGAGTAACGTTTATATGGAAACGACCGGATTTTCTTTTTGGATACGAGTATCACCTTTCCGATGCACTATTCCTTCTTTACTGCATCCCTCGCTCCCTCACATTGACGGATTAAGACAGATTTTCCGTCGCTATGATATACTATGGGTTCTATGACTTCTCCTTCTAAATCGATTTACGTTTCTATGGAAACGACAGGATTTTCTTTTGGGATACGAGTATCTCCTTTCCGAAGCACTATTCCTTCTTTACTGCATCCCTCGCTCCTTCACATTGACGAATTAAGAGAGATTTTGCGTTGCTTTGAAATACTATGGGTTCTATTACATCTCCTTCCAACTCGAGTAACGTTTCTATGGAGACGTCTGAATTTTCTTTTGGGATCCGACTATCCCCTTTACGATGCACTATTCCTTCTTTACTGCATACCTGGCTCCCTAACGTTGACGAATTAACACAGAAATTGCGTCGCTATGAAATACTATGTGTTCTATGACTTCTCCTTCTAAATCGAATACGTTTCTATGGAACCTACAGCATTTTCTATTGGGGTGCGAGTATCTCCTTTCCGAAGCACTATTCCTTCTCTACTGCTTCCCTCGCTCCCTCACATTGACGAATTAACACTGAAATTGTCTCGTTATGAAATACCATGGGTTCTATGACTTCTCCTTCTAAATCGAGTATCGTTTCTATGCAAACGACTGGATTTTCTTTACAGCATCCCTCTCTCCCTCACATGGACGAATTAACACAGAAATTACGTAGCTATGAAATACAATGGGTTCTATAACTTCACCTTCTAAATCGAGTAACGTTTCAATGGAAACGACAGGATTTTCTTTTGGGAGCCGTGTATCTCCTTTGCGATGCCCTATTCCTACTTTACTGCATCCCTCACTATGTCGAATTAAAACTGAAATTGCGTCGCTATGAAATACTAAGGTTTTTATGTCTTCTCCTTCTAAAACGAGTAACGTTGCTATGGAAACGACAAGGATTTTCTTTTATGAGGCGAGTATCTCCTTTCTGATGCACTATTCCTTCTTTACTGCATCCCTCGCTCCCTCACATTGTCGAGTTAACACAGAAATTGCGTCGCTATGGAATACTATGGGTTCTATGACTTCTCCTTCTAATTCGAGTATCGTTTCTCTGGAAACCACAGGATTTTCTTTTGGGAGGCGAGTATCTCCTTTACGATGCACTATTCCTTCATTTCTGCATCCCTCGCTCCCTCACTTGGTCGAATTAAACCTGAAATTGCGTCGCTTTGAAATACTATGGTTATATGACTTCTCCTTCTAAATCGAATGACGTTTCAATGGAAGGGACAGGATTTCCATTTGGGAGGCGAGTATCTCCCTTCCGATGCAGTATTCCTTCTTTACTTCATACCTCACTCCTTAACATTGTTAAATTAACACAGAAATCGCGTCGCTATGGAATACTATGGGTTGTATGACTTCTCCTTCTAAATCGAGTAACGTTTCTATGGAAACAACAGGATTTTCTTTTGAGAGGCGAGTATCTCCTTTCCGATGCAGTATTCCTTCTTTTCTGCATCCCTCGCTCCCCCACAATGACGTATTAACACAGAAATTGCGTCGCTATGAAATAGGCGGGTTCCATGACTTCTCCTTCTAAATCGAGTGACGTTTCTATGGAGACGACAGGATTTTATTTGGGAGGCGAGTATCTCGTTTCCGATGCTATATTCCTTCTTTACTGCATCCCTCGCTCCCTCACATTGACGAATTAACACTGAATTTGAGTCTCTATAAAATTCTGTGACTTCAATGACTTCTCCTTCTAAATCCTGTAACGTTTCTATGGAAACGACAGGATTTTCTTTTGGGAGGCAAGTATCTCCTTTCCGATGCACTACTCCTTCTTTACTGCATCCCTCGCTCCCTCACATTGCCAAATTAACACTGAAATTGAGTCGCTATGAAATACTGTGGGTTCAATGACTTCTCTTTCTAAATCGAGTTACGTTTCTGTGGAAACGACAGGATTTTTTTTTGGCAGGCGAGTATCTCCTTTCCGATGCACTATTCCTTCTTTACTGCATCCCTCGCTCCCTCACATTAACGAATAAACACAGAAGTTGCGTCGCTATGAAATACTATGGGTTCTATGACTTATCCTCCAAAATCGAGTAACGTTTCTATCGAAACGACAGGATTTTCTTTTGGGAAGTGGGTATCTCCTTTGCGATGCACTATTCCATCTTTACGGCATCCCTCGCTCCCTCACTTTGACGACTTAATACTTAAATTGCGTCACTATTTAATACTATGGGTTGTATGACATCCCCTTCTTAATCGAGTAACGTATCTTTGGAAACGACAGGATTTTCTTTTGGGAGGCGAGTATCTCCTATGCGATGCACTATTCCTTCTTTACTGCATCTCTCGCTCCCTCACATTGACGAATTAACACATAAATTGCGTCGCTATGGAATACTACGAGTTCTATGACTTCTCCTTCTAAATCGAGTAACGTTTCTATGGAAACGACAGGATTTTCTTTTGAGATGTGAGTATTTCCTTTCCGATGCGCTATTCCTTCTTTACTGCATCAATCGATCCCTCACATTGATGAATTAACACAGAAATTGCGTCGCTATGAAATACTATGGGTTCTACGACTCCTCCTTCTCAATCGAGTTACGTTTCTATGGTAACGACAAGATTTTCTTTTGGGATACGGCCATCTCCATTCCGATGCACTATTCCTTCTGTAACGCATCCCTCGCTCCCTCACATTGACGAAGTAACTCACAAATTGCTACGCTATCAGATACTATGGGTTCTATTACTTCTCTTTCTAAATCGAGTAACGTTTCTATGGAAACGACAGAATTTTCTTTTGGGATACGAGTATCTCCTTTCCCATGCACTATAACATCTTTACTGCATGCCTCGCTTCCTCACAGTGACGAATTAACACATAAATTGCGTCGCTATGAAATACTATGGGTTCTATGTCTTCTCATTCTAAATCGAGTAACGTTTCTATGGAAACGACAGGATTTTCTTTTGAGATGTGAGTATTTCCTTTCCGATGCGCTATTCCTTCTTTACTGCATCCCTCGAACCCTCACATTGATGAATTAACACAGAAATTGCGTCGCTATGAAATACTATGGGTTCTACGACTCCTCCTTCTCAATCGAGTTACGTTTCTATGGTAACGACAAGATTTTCTTTTGGGATACGACCATCTCCATTCCGATGCACTATTCCTTCTGTAACGCATCCCTCGGTCCCTCACATTGACGAAGTAACTCACAAATTGCTTCGCTATCAGATACTATGGGTTCTATGACTTCTCTTTCTAAATCGAGTAACGTTTCTATGGAAACGACAGAATTTTCTTTTGGGATAGGATTATCTCCTTTCCCATGCACTATAACATCTTTACTGCATGCCTCGCTTCCTCACAGTGACGAATTAACACATAAATTGCGTCGCTATGAAATACTACGTGTTCTATGTCTTCTCATTCTAAATCGAGTAACGTTTCTATGGAAACGACAGGATTTTATTTTGGGATACGAGTATCTCCTTTCCGATGCATTATTCGTTCTTTACTGCATCCCTCGCTCCTTCACATTGACGAATTAAGACAGATTTTGCGTCGCTTTGAAATACTATGGGTTCTATGACATCTCCTTCCAACTCGAGTAACGTTTCTATGGAGACGTCAGAATTTTCTTTTGGGATCCGACTATCCCCTTTCCAATGCACTATTCCTTCTTTACTGCATACCTGGCTCCCTCACATTATCGATTTAACACAGAAATTGCGTCGCTATGGAATACTACGGGTTCTATGGCTACAGCCTTCTAATTCGTCTAACGTTTCTTTGGAAACGACAGGATTTTCTTTTAGGACGTTAGTATCTCCTTTCCGATGCACTATTCCTTCTTTACTGCATCTCTCGCTCCCACGTATTGACGAATTAACACAGAAATTGCGTCGCTATGAAATACTTTGGGTTCTATGACTTCTCCTTCTAAATCGAGTAACGTTTCTATGGAAACGATAGGAATTTCTTTAGGAGGAGGGTGTCTTTTATACGATTCACTATTCTCATTTACTGCGTCCCTCGCTCCCTCACTTTGTCGAATTAAAACTGAAATTGCGTCGCTATGAAATACTATTCGTTCTATGACTTCACCTTCTAATTCGAGAAACGTTCGTCTGGAAACGACAGGATTTTCTTTTGGGAGGCGAGTATATCCTTCACGGTGCACTATTCCTTCTTTACTGCTTCCCTCGCTCCCTCACTTTGTCGAATTAAACCTATAATTGCGTCGCTATGATATACTATGGGTTCTATGACTTCTCCTTCTAAATCGAATACGTTTCTATGGAAACTACAGCATTTTCTATTGGGAGGCGAGTATCTCCTTTATGATGCACTATTCCTTTATTACTGCATCCCTCGCTCCCTCACATTGACGAATTAACACGGAAATTGCGTCGCTATGAAATACTATGGTTTCTAAAACTTCTCCTTCTAAATCGAGTAACGTTTCTATGCAAACGACAGGATTTTCTTTTGAGATGCGAGTGTCTCCTTTCCGATGCGCTATTCCTTCCTAACTTCATCCCTCGTTCCCTCACATTCACGAATTACCACAGAAATTGCTTCGCTATGAAATACTATTCGTTCTATGACTTCACCTTATAATTCGAGTAACGTTCTTCTGGAAACGACAGTATTTTCTTTTGCGAGGCGAGTATATCCTTTACGGTGCACTATTCCTTCTTTACTGCTTCCCTAGGTCCCTCACTTTGTCGAATTAAAACTGAAATTCCGTCGCTATTAAATACTATGTGTTCTATGACTTCTCCTTCGTAATCGAGTAGCGTTTCTATGGAAACGACTGGTTTTTCTTTTGGGAGGCTAATATCTCCTTTCGAATTCACTATTCCTTCTTTACTGCATCCCTCTCTCCCTCACATTGACGAATTAACACAGAAATTGCGTCATTATGAAATGCTATGGGTTCTATGACTTCTCCTTCTAAATCGAGTAACGATGCTATGGAAACGACAGGATTTTCTTTTGGGAGACGAGTATCTCCTTTCCGATGCACTATTCCTTCTTTTTTGCATCCCTTGCTCCCTCACATTGACGAATTAACACAGAAATTGCGTCGCTATGAAATACTATGGGTTCTATGACTTCTCCATCTAAATCGAGTAACGTTTCTATGGAAACGGCAGGTTTTCCTTTTGGGAGGCGAGTATCTCCTTTGCGATGCTCTATTCCTTCCTTACTGCATCCCTCGTTCCCTCACAATGACGAATTAGCACAGAAATTGCGTCGCTGTGATATACTGTTCGTTCTATGACTTCTCCTTCTAATTCGAGTAACGTTTCTCTGGAAACGACAGGATTTTCTTTTGATAGGCGAGTATCACCTTTACGATGCACTATTCCTTCTTTACTGCATCCCTCGCTCCCTCACTTTGTCGAATTAAATCTGAAATTGCGTCGCTATTAGATACTGTCGGATATATGACTTCTCCTTCTAAATCGAGTAACGTTTCTATAGAAACGACAGGATTTACTTTTGGGAGGACAGTATCTTCTTTGCGATGCGCATTTCCTTCTTTATTGCATCCCTCGCTCCCTCACTTGGTCGAATTAAACCCGAAATTGCGTGGCTTTGAAATACTATGAGTTATATGACTTCTCGTTCTAAATCGAATGACGTTTCAATGGAAGGGACAGGATTTGCATTTGGTAGGCGAGAATCTTCTTTACTTCATACCTCACTCCCTAACATTGTTAAATTAACACAGAAAACGCGTCGCTATGGAATACTATGGGTTGTATGATTTCTCCTTCTAAATCGAGTAACGTTTCTATGGAAACAACAGGATTTTCTTTTGAGAGGCGAGTATCTCCTTTCCGATGCAGTATTCCTTCTTTTCTGCTTTCCTCGGTCCCTCACTTGGTCGAATTAAAACTAAAATTGCGGTGGTATGAATTACTATGGGTTATATGACTTCTCCTTCTAAATCGAGTAACGTTTCTATGGAAACGACAGGATTTGCTTTTGGGAGGCGAGTATCACTTTTCCGATGCACTATTCTTTCTTTACTACATCCCTCGCTCCCGCACAATGACGTATTAACACAGAAATTGCGTCGCTATGAAATAGCCGGGTTCTATGACTTCTCCTTCTAAATCGAGTGACGTTTCTATGGAAACGACAGGATATTCTTTTGGGAGGCGAGTATCTCCTTTCCGATGCACTACTCCTTCTTTACTGCATCCCTCGCTCCCTCACATTGCCAAATTAACACTGAAATTGAGTCGCTATGAAATACTGTGGGTTCTATGACTTCTCTTTCTAAATCGAGTTACGTTTCCATGGAAACTACAGGATATCCTTTTGGGAGGCGAGTATCTCCTTCCCGATGCACTATTCCCTCTTTACTGCATCCCTCGATCCCTTACATTGATGAATTAACACAGAAATTGCGTCGCTATGAAATGTATGGGTTCTATGACTTCTCCTTCTAAATCGAAAAACGTTTCTTTGGAAACGACAGGATTTTCTTTTGAGATGCGAGTATTTCCTTTCCGATGCACTATTCCTTCTTTACTTCATCTCTTGTTCCCTCACATTGACGTATTAACACAGAAATTGCGTCGCTATGAAATACTACTCGTTCTATGACTTCTCCTTCTAATTCGAGTAACGTTTCTCAGGAAACCACAGGATTTTCTTTTGGGAGGCGTGTATCTCCTTTCCGAAGCACTATTCCTTCTTTACTTCATCCCTCGTTCCCTCACATTGACGAATTAACACAGAAATTCCGTCGCTCTGAAATACTATGCGTTCTATGACTCCTCCTTCTAAATCGAGTAACGTTTCAATGGAAACGAAAGGATTTTCTTTTGGGAGGCGAGTATCTCCCTTCCGATGCACTATTCCTTCTTTACTGCATCCCTCGCTAGTTCACATTGACGAATTAACACAAAATTTGCGTCGCTAAGAAATACTAGTGGTTCAATGACTTCTCCTTCTAAATCGAGTAACGATGCTATGGATACGACAGGATTTGCTTTGGGGAGGCGAGTATCTCCCTTCCGATGCACTATTCCTTCTTTACTTCATCCCTCGCTCCCTCACATTCACGAATTAACACAGGAATTGCGTCCTATGGAATACTGTGCGTTCTATGACTTCTCCTACTAAATCGAGTAGCGTTTCTATGGAAACGCAGGATCTTCTTCCGCAGGCGAGTACCTCCTTTCTGATACACTATTCCTTCTTTTTTGCATCCCTTTTTCCCTCACATTGACGAATTAACACAGAAATTGCGTCGCTATGAAAGACTATGGTTTCTATGACTTCCCATTCTAAATCGAGGAACGAATCTATGGAAACGACAGGATTTTCTTTTGGGAGGCGGGTATCTCCTTTCCGATGCACTATTCCTTCTTCATTGCATCCCTCGCTCCCTCACATTGACGAATTAACACAGAAATTGCGTCGCTCTGAAATACAATGCGTTCTATGACTTCTCCTTCTAAATCGAGTAACGTTTCAATGGAAACGACAGGATTTTCTTTTGCGAGGTGAGTATCTCCTTTGCGATGCACTATTCCTTCTTTACTGCATCCATCGCTCCATCACATTGACAAATTAACACTGAAATTGTGTCGCTATGAACTACTGTGGTTTGTATGACTTCTCCTTCTACAATGAGTAACGTTTCTATGGAAACGAGAGGATTTTCTTTTGGAAGGCGAGTATCTCCTTTCCGATGCACTATTCCTACTTTACTGTATCCCTCGCTCCCTCACATTGCCGAATTAACACAGAAATTTCTTCGCTATGAAATACTATCGATTCTATGTCTTCTCCTTCTAAATCGAGTAACGTTTCTATGGAAACGACAAGATTTTCTTTTGGGGGCGAGTATATCCTTTCCGATGCACTATTCCTCCTTTACTGCATCCCTCGCTCCCTCACATTGACGAATTAACACAGAATTTGAGTCGCTATGAAATATTATGGGTTCTATGACTTCTTCTTCTAGATAGAGTAACGTTTCTATGGAAACAACTGCATTTTCTTTTGCGAGGAGAGTATCTCCTTTGCGATGCGTAATTCCTACTTTACTGCATCCCTCGCTCCCTCTCTTTGTCGAATTAAAACTAAAATTGCGTCGCAATGAAATATTGTGGGTTATATGACTTCTCCTTCAAAATCGAGTAACGTTTCTATGGAACGACAGGATTTTATATTGGGAGTCGTGTATCTCCTTTCCGATGCCCTATTCCTTCTTTACTGCATCACTCCCTCCCTCACACTGACGAATTAACACTGAAATTGCGTCGCTATGAATTACTATATTTTCTATGACTTCTCCTTCTAAATCGAGTAACGTTTCTGTGGATACGACAGGATTTTCTTTTGGGAGGCGAGTATCTCCTTTGCGATGCACTTTTCCTTCTTTACTGCATCCCTCGCTCCCTCACTTCGTCGAATTAAAACTGAAATTGCGTCGTTATGAAGTACTATGTGTTTTATGACCTCGCCTTCTAAATCGAGTATCGTTTCCATGGAACGACAGGATTTTCTTTTATGAAACGGGTACCTCCTTTCCGTTGCATTATTCCTTCTTTTCTGCATTCCTCGCTCCCTAACATTGACGAAAAAACACTGAAATTGAGTCGCTATGAAATACTGTGGGTTCTATGACTACTCCTTCTAAATCGAGTACGTTTCTATGGAAACTACTGGATTTTCTTTTGGGAGGCGAGTATCTCCTTTCCGATGCACTATTCCTTCTTTACTGTCCCCCACGCTCCCTCACATTTACGAATTAACACAGAAATTGCGTCGCTGTGAAATACTATGGGCTCTATGTCTTCTCCTTCTAAATCGAGTTGCGTTTCATAGAAACGACAGGATTATGTTATGGGAGGTGAGTATCTCCTTTACGATGCACTATTCCTTCTTTACTGCATCCCGCGCTCCCTCATATTGACGAATTGACTCAGATATTTCGTCGCTATTATATACTATGGGTTCTATGACTTCTCCTTCTAAATCGAGTAACGTTGCTATGGAAACGACAGCATCTTCTTTTGCGAGGCGAGTATCCCCTTTGCGATGCACTATTCTTCTTTACTGCTTTCCTCGCTCCCTCACTTGTTCGAATTAATTCTGAAATTGCGTCACTATGAAACACTATGGGTTATATGACTTCCCCTTCTAAATCGAGTAAAGTTTCTATGGAAACGACAGGATTTTCTTTTGGGAGGCGAGTATCTCCATTCCGATGCACCATTCCTTCTTTACTGCATCCCTCGCTCCCTCACATTGACGAATTAACACAGAAATTGAGTAGCTATGAAATACTATGGGATCTATGACTTCTTCTTCTAAATCGAGTAACGTTTCTATGGAAACGACAGGATTTTCTTTGGGGTCAGAGTATCTCCTTTTGCGATGCACTATTCGTTCTTTACTGCATTCCTCGCACACTCACTTTGTCGAATTAAAACTGAAATTGCGTCGCAATTAAATACTGTAGGTTATATGACTTCTCCTTCTAGATCGAGTAACTTTTCTATGCAAACGACAGGATTTTCTTTTGAGATGCGAGTATTTCCTTTCCGATGCACTATTCCTTCTTTACTTCATCCCTCGATCCCTCACATTGACGAATTAACACAGAAATTGCGTCGCTATGGAATACTATGGGTTCTATGACTTCTCCTTCTGAATCGAGTAACGTTTCTATGGAAACTACAGGATTTTCTTTTGGGACGCGGGTATCTCCTTTGCGATGCACTATTCCATCTTTACAGCATCCCTCGCTTCCTCACTCGGTCGAATTAAAACTGAAATTGCGTCGCTATGAAATACTATGGGTTTTATGACTTCTCCTTTTAAAACGAGTAACGTTTCTATGCAAACGACAGGATTTTCTTTTATGAGGCGAGTATCTCCTTTCCGGTGCACTATTCCTTCTTTACTGCATCCTTCGCTCCCTCACATTGACGAATTAACACAGAATTTGCGTCGCTAAGAAATACTAAGGTTCAATGACTTCTCCATCTAAAACGAGTAACGATGCTATGGACACGACAGGATTTGCTTTGCGGAGGCGAGTATCTCCCTTCCGATGCACTATTCCTTCTTTACTGCATCCCTCGCTCCCCCACATTCACAAATTAACACAGGAATTGCGTCCTATGGAATACTACGGGTTCTATGACTTCTCCTTCTAAATCGAGAAACGTTTCTATAGAAACGCAGGATTTTCTTTTGGAGGCGAGTACCCCCTTTCTGATACATTATTCCTTCTTTTATGCATCCCTCGTTCCCTCACTTTGACGAATTAACACAGAAATTGCGTCGCTATGAAAGACAATGGTTTCTTTGACTTCCCATTCTAAATCGCGTAACGATTCTATGGAAACGACAGGATTTTCTTTTGGGAGGCGAGTATCTCCTTTCCGATGCACTATTCCTTCTTTATTGCATCCCTCGCTCCCTCACATTGACGAATTGACACAGAAATTGCGTCGCTCTGAAATACAATGCGTTCTATGACTTCTCCTTCTAAATCGAGTAACGTTTCAATGGAAACGACAGGATTTTCTTTTGGGAGGCGAGTATCTCCTTTGCGATGCACTATTCCTTCTTTACTGCATCCCTCGCTCCATCACATTGACAAATTAACACTGAAATTGTGTCGCTATGAACTACTGTGGGTTGTATGACTTCTCCTTCTACATCGAGCAACGTTTCTATGGAAACGAGAGGATTTTCTTTTGGAAGGCGAGTATCTCCTTTCCGGTGCATTATTCCTTCTTTACTGCATCCCGCGCTCCCTCACTTGGTCGAATTAATACTGAAATTGCGTCGCTATGAATTACTATATTTTCTATGACTTCTCCTTCTAAATCGAGTAACGTTTCTATGGATACGACAGGATTTTCTTTTGGGAGGCGAGTATCTCCTTTGCCATGCACTTTTCCTTCTTTACTGCATCCCTTGCTCCCTCACTTCGACGAATTAAAACTGAAATTGCGTCGTAATGAAATACTATGGGTTTTATGACTTCGCCTTCAAAATCGAGTAACGTTTCCATGGAACGACAGGATTTTCTTTTATGAAGCGGGTACCTCCTTTCCGTTGCATTATTCCTGCTTTACTGCATCCCTCGATCCCTAACATTGACGAATTAACACTGAAATTGAGTCGCTATGAAATACTGTGGGTTCTATGACTACTCCTTCTAAATCGAGTACGTTCTACATCTACATTCTACATCTACATCTACATTGATACTCCGCAAGCCACCCAACGGTGTGTGGCGGAGGGCACTTTACGTGCCACTGTCATTACCTCCCTTTCCTGTTCCAGTCGCGTATGCTTCGCGGGAAGAACGACTGTCTGAAAGCCTCCGTGCGCGCTCTAATCTCTCTAATTTTACATTCGTGATCTCCTCGGGAAGTATAAGTAGGGGGAAGCAATATATTCGATACCTCATCCAGAAACGCACCCTCTCGAAACCTGGCGACCAAGCTACACCGCGATGCAGAGCGCCTCTCTTGCAGAGTCTGCCACTTGAGTTTATTAAACATCTCCGTAACGCTATCACGGTTACCAAATAACCCAGTGACGAAACGCGCCGCTCTTCTTTGGATCTTCTCTATCTCCTCCGTCAACCCGACCTGGTACGGATCCCACACTGATGAGCAATACTCAAGTATAGGTCGAACGAGTGTTTTGTAAGCCACCTCCTTTGTTGATGGACTACATTTTCTAAGCACTCTCCCAATGAATCTCAACCTGGTACCCGCCTTACCAACAATTAGTTTTATATGATCATTCCACTTCAAATCGTTCCGTACGCATACTCCCAGATATTTTACAGAAGTAACTGCTACCAGTGTTTGTTCCGCTATCATATAATCATACAATAAAGGATCCTTCTTTCTATGTATTCGCAATACATTACATTTGTCTATGTTCAGGGTCAGTTGCCACTCCCTGCACCAAGTGCCTATCCGCTGCAGATCTTCCTGTATTTCGCTACAATTTTCTAATGCAGCAACTTCTCTGTATACTACAGCATCATCCGCGAAAAGCCGCATGGAACTTCCGACACTATCTACTAAGTCATTTATATATATTGTGAAAAGCAATGGTCCCATAACACTCCCCTGTGGCACGCCAGAGGTTACTTTAACGTCTGTAGACGTCTCTCCATTGATAACAACATGCTGTGTTCTGTTTGCCAAAAACTCCTCAATCCAGCCACACAGCTGGTCTGATATTCCGTAGGCTCTTACTTTGCTTATCAGGCGACAGTGCGGAACTGTATCGAACGCCTTCCGGAAATCAAGAAAAATAGCATCTACCTGGGAGCCTGTATCTAATATTTTCTGGGTCTCATGAACAAATAAGGCGAGTTGGGTCTCACACGATCGCTGTTTCCGGAATCCATGTTGATTACTACATAGTAGATTCTGGGTTTCCAGAAATGACATGATACGCGAGCAAAAAACATGTTCTAAAATTCTACAAGAGATCGACGTAAGAGATATAGGTCTATAGTTTTGCGCATCTGCTCGACGACCCTTCTTGAAGACTGGGACTATCTGTGCTCTTTTCCAATCATTTGGAACCCTCCGTTCCTCTAGAGACTTGCGGTACACGGCTGTTAGAAGGGGGGCAAGTTCTTTCGCGTACTCTGTGTAGAATCGAATTGGTATCCCGTCAGGTCCAGTGGACTTTCCTCTATTGAGTGATTCCAGTTGCTTTTCTATTCCTTGGACACTTATTTCGATGTCAGCCATTTTTTCGTTTGTGCGAGGATTTAGAGAAGGAACTGCAGTGCGGTCTTCCTCTGTGAAACAGCTTTGGAAAAAGGTGTTTAGTATTTCAGCTTTACGCGTGTCATCCTCTGTTTCAATGCCATCATCATCCCGTAGTGTCTGGATATGCTGTTTCGAGCCACTTACTGATTTAACGTAAGACCAGAACTTCCTAGGATTTTCTGTCAAGTCGGTACATAGAATTTTACTTTCGAATTCAATGAACGCTTCACGCATAGCCCTCCTTACGCTAACTTTGACATCGTTTAGCTTCTGTTTGTCTGAGAGGTTTTGGCTGCGTTTAAACTTGGAGTGGAGCTCTCTTTGCTTTCGCAGTAGTTTCCTAACTTTGTTGTTGTACCACGGTGGGTTTTTCCCGTCCCTCACAGTTTTACTCGGCACGTACCTGTCTAAAACGCATTTTACGATTGCCTTGAACTTTTTCCATAAACACTCAACATTGTCAGTGTCGGAACAGAAATTTTCGTTTTGATCTGTTAGGTAGTCTGAAATCTGCCTTCTATTACTCTTGCTAAACAGATAAACCTTCCTCCCTTTTTTTATATTCCTATTAACTTCCATATTCAGGGATGCTGCAACGGCCTTATGATCACTGATTCCCTGTTCTGTACATACAGATTCGAAAAGTTCGGGTCTGTTTGTTATCAGTAGGTCCAATATGTTATCTCCACGAGTCGGTTCTCTGTTTAATTGCTCGAGGTAACGACAGAATTTTCTTTTGGGAGGCGAGTATCTCCTTTCCGAAGCACTATTCCTTCTTTACTGCATCCCACGCTCCCTCACATTTACGAATTGACACAGAAATTGCGTCGCTGTAAAATACTATGGGCTCTATGACTTCTCCTTCTAAATCGAGTTGCGTTTCATAGAAACGACAGGATTTTCTTATGGGAGGCGAGTATCTCCTTTGCGATGCACTATTCCTTCTTTACTGCATCCCGCGCTCCCTCACATTGACAAATTAGCTCAGATATTTCGTCGCTATTAAATACTATGGGTTCTATGACTTCTCCTTCTATATCGAGTAACGTTTCTATGGAAACGACAGGATTTTCTTTTGGGAGTCGAGTATTTCCTTTCCGATGCACTATTCCTTCTTTACTGCATCCCTCGCTCCCTCACATTGACGAATTATCACAGAAATTGAGTCGCTATGAAATACTATGGGATCTATGACTTCTTCTTCTAAATCGAGTAAGTTTCTATGGAAACGACAGGATCTTCTTTTGGGGTCAGAGTATCTCCTTTTGCGATGCACTATTCCTTCTTCACTGCATTCCTCGCACCCTCACTTTGTCGAATTAAAACTGAAATTGCGTCGCAATGAAATACTGTAGGTTACATGACTTCTCCTTCTAGATCGGGTCACGTTTCTATGGAAACGACAGGATTTTCTTTTGGGAGGCGAGTTTCTCCTTTGCGATGCACTATTCCTTCTTTACCGCATCCCTCGCTCGCTCGCTTTCTCGAATTAAAACTGAAATTGCGTCGTTTTGAAATACTGTGGGTTTTATGAATTCTCCATCTAAATCAAATAACGTTTCTATGGAAACGACAGGGCTTTTCTTTTATGAGGCGAGTACCTCCTTTCCAATGCACTATTCCTTCTTTACTGCATCCCTCGCTCACTAACATTGACGATTTAACACTGAAATTGAGTCGCTATGAAATACTGCGTGTTCTATGACTTGTCCTTCTAAATCGAGTAACGTTTCAATGGAAACGACAGGATTTTCATTTGGGAGGCGAGTATCTCCTTTCCGATGCGCTATTCCTTCTTTACTGCATCCCTCGTTCACTCACATTGACGAATTAACACAGAAATTGAGTCGCTATTGAATACTATGGGTTCTTTGGCTTCTTCTTCTAAATCGAGTAACGATTTTATGCAAACGACAGGATTTTCCTTTGGGAGGAGAGTATCTCCTTAGCGATGCACTATACCTTGTTTACTGCATCACTCGCTCCCTAACATTGACGATTTAACACTGAAATTGAGTCGCTATGAAATACAGTGTGTTGAATGACTTCTCATTCTAAATCGAGTACGTTGTTATATAAACGACAGGATTATCTTTTGGGAGGCGAGTATTTCTTTCCGATGCTCTATTCCTTCTTTACTGCATCCCTCGCTCCCTCACATTGACGAATTAACACTGAAATTGAGTCGCTATGAACTTCTGTGGTTTCTATGACTTCTCCTTCTAAATCGAGTAACGTTTCTATGGAAACGACAGGATATTCTTTTGGGAGGCGAGTATCTCCTTTCCGATGCACTATTCCTTCCTTACTGCATCCCTCGCTTCCTCACATTTACGAATTAACTCATAAGTTGCGTCGCTATGAATTACTATGGGTTATATGATTTCTCCTTCTATATCGAGTAACGTTTCGATGGAAAAGACAGGATTTTCTTTAGGGACGCGCGTATCTCCCATCCGATACACTACTCCTTCTTTACAGCATCCTTCGCTCCCTCGCATTGACGAATTTACACAGAAATTGCGTTGCTATTTAATACTATGGTTTCTATGACTTCTTTTAAATCGAGTTGCGTTTTATAGAAACGACAGGATTTTCTTATGGGAGGCAAGAATATCCTTTCCGATGCACTAATCCTCCTTTACTGCATCCCTGGCTCCCTCACATTGACGAATTAACACAGAAATTGCGTCACTATGAAATACAATGGGTTATATGACTTCCCCTTCTAAATCGAGTAAAGTTTCTATGGAAACGACAGGATTTTCTTTTGGGAGGCGAGTATCTCCTTTCCGATGCACTATTCCTTCTTTACTGCATCCCTCGCTCCCTCACATTGACGAATTAACACAGAAATTGAGTAGCTATGAAATACTATGGGATCTATGACTTCTTCTTCTAAATCGAGTAAGTTTCTATGGAAACGACAGGACCTTCTTTTGGGGTCAGATTATCTCCTTTTGCGATGCACTATTCCTTCATTACTGCATTCCTCGCACCCTCACTTTGTCGAATTAAAACTGAAATTGCGTCGCAATGAAATACTGTAAGTTATATGACTTCTCCTTCTAGATCGGGTCACGTTTCTATGGAAACGACAGGATTTTCTTTTGGGAGGCGAGTATCTCCTTTGCGATGCACTATTCCTTCTTTACCGCATCCCTCGCTCGCTCGCTTTGTATAATTAAAACTGAAATTGCGTCATTTTGAAATACTGTGGGTTTTATGAATCCTCCATCTAAATCAAAGAACGTTTCTATGGAAACGACAGGATTCTCTTTTATGAGGCGAGTATCTCCTTTCCAATGCACTATTCCTTCTTTACTGCATCCCTCGTTCACTCACATTGACGAATTAACACAGAAATTGAGTCGCTATTGAATACTATGGGTTCTTTGGCTTCTTCTTCTAAATCGAGTAACGATTTTATGCAAACGACAGGATTTTCTTTTGGGAAGAGAGTATCTCCTTAGCGATGCACTATTCCTTGTTTACTGCATCCCTCGCTCTCTAACATTGACGATTTAACACTGAAATTGAGTCGCTATGAAATACTGTGTGTTGAATGACTTCTCATTCTAAATCGAGTACGTTTTTATATAAAAGACAGGATTATCTTTTGGGAGGCGAGTATTTCTTTCCGATGCTCTATTCTTTCTTTACTGCATCCCTCGCACCCTCACATTGACGAATTAACACTGAAATTGAGTCGCTATGAACTACTGTGGTTTCTATGACTTCTCCTTCTAAATCGAGTAACGTTTCTATGGAAACGACAGGATATTCTTTTGGGAGGCGAGTATCTCCTTTCCGATGCACTATTCCTTCCTTACTGCATCCCTCGCTTCCTCACATTTACGAATTAACTCAGAAGTTGCGTCGCTATGGATTACTATGGGTTATATGATTTCTCCTTCTATATCGAGTAACGTTTAGATGGAAGAGACAGGATTTTCTTTAGGGACGCGCGTATCTCCCTTCCGATACACTAATCCTTCTTTACAGCATCCTTCGCTCCCTTGCATTGACGAATTTACGCAGAAATTGCGTTGCTATTTAATACTATGGTTTCTATGACTTCTCCTTTTAAATCGAGTTGCGTTTTTTAGAAACGACAGGATTTTGTTATGGGAGGCAAGAATATCCTTTCCGATGCACTAATCCTCCTTTACTGCATCCCTGGCTCCCTCACATTGACGAATTAACACAGAAATTGCTCCGCTATGAAATACTATGGTTTCTATGTCTTCTCATTCCAAATCGAGTAACATCTCTATGGAAACGACAGGATTTTCTTTTGGGAGGCGAGTATCTCCTTTCCGATGCACTATTCCTTCTTTACAGCATCCATCGCTCATTAACATTGACGATTTAACACTGAAATTGAGTCGCTATGAAATATTGTGGGTTCTATGACTTCTCCTTCTAAATCGAGTAAGTTTCTATGGATACGACTGGATTTTCTTTTGGGAGGCGAATCTCTCCTTTCCGATGCACTATTCCTTCTTTACTGCATCCCTCGCTCCCTCACATTTACGAATTGACAATGACATTGATTCGCTATGAGATACTGTGGGTTCTATGACTTGTCCTTCGAAATCGAGTAATGTTTCTATGGAAACTACAGGATTTTCATTTGGGAAGCAAGTATCTGCTTTCCGATGCACTATTCCTTCTTTACTGCATCCCTCGCTCCCTCACATTGACGAATTTACACAGAAATTGCGTTGCTATGTAATACTATGTGTTGTATGACTTCTCCATTTAAATCGAGTTGCGTCTTATAGAAACGACAGGATTTTCTTTTGGGAGGCGAGTATCTCCTTTCCTGTGCACTATTCCTTCTTTACTGCATCTCTCGCTCCCTCACATTGACGAATTGACACAGAAATTGGGTCGCTATGGAATATTTTAGGTACTATGACTTCTCCTTCTAATTCGAGTAACGTTGCTACGGAAACGACCGAATTTTCTTTTGGGAGGCGTGTATTTCCTTTGCGATGCACTATTCCTTCTTTACTGCACACCTCGCTCATTCTTTTTGTCGAATTAAAATTGAAATAGTGTCGCTGTGATATACTGTGGGTTATATGACTTCTCCTTCTAAATCGAGTGACGTTTCTATGGAAACGACAGGATTTTCTTTTGGGAGGCGAGTATCTCCTTTCCGATGCACTATTACTTCTTTACTGCATCCCTCGCTCCCTCACATTGACGAATTAACACAGAAAGTGCGTCGCTATGAAATACTATGTGTTATATGACTTCTCCTTCTACATCGAGTAACGTTTCGATGGAAACGACAGGATTTTCTTTTGGGAGGCGAGTATCTCCTTTCCGATGCACTATTCCTTCTTTATTGCATCCCTCGCTCCCTCACATTGACGAATTGACACAGAAATTGCGTCGCTCTGAAATACAATGCGTTCCATGACTTCTCCTTCTAAATCGAGTAACGTTCGATGGAAACGACAGGATTTTCTTTTGGGAGGCGAGTATCTCCTTTGCAATGCCCTATTCCTTCTTTACTGCATCCCTCGCTCCATCACATTGACAAATTAACACTGAAATTGTGTCGCTATGAACTACTGTGGGTTGTATGACTTCTCCTTCTACATCGAGTAACGTTTCTTTGGAAACGAGAGGATTTTCTTTTGGAAGGCGAGTATCTCCTTTCCGATGCATTATTCCTTCTTTACTGCATCCCGCGCTCCCTCACTTGGGCGAATTAATACTGAAATTGCGTCGCTATGAAATACTATGTGTTATATGACTTCTCCTTCTACATCGAGTAACGTTTCGATGGAAACGACAGGATTTTCTTTTGGGAGGCGAGTATCTCCTTTCCGATCCACTATTCCTTCTTTACTGCATCCCACGCTCCCTCACATTTAGAAGGAGATGTCATAGAACCCATAGTATTTCATAGCGTGGCAATCTCTGTGTTACTTCGTCAATGTGAGGGAGCTAGGGACGCAGTAGAGTAGGAATAGTGCATCGGAACGGAGATACTCGTATCCCAAAAGAAAGTCCTTTCGATTCCATACTAACGTTACTCGATTTAGAAGGAGAAGTCATAGAACCCATAGTATTTCATAGCGACACAATTTCTGTGTTAATTCGTCAATGTGAGGGAGTGAGGGATGCAGTAAAGAAAGAATAGTGCATCGCAAAGGAGATACTCGTATCCCAAAAGAAAATCCTGTCGTTTCCATAGAAACGTTACTCGGTTTAGAAGGACAATTCATAGAACCCACAGTATTTCGAAGCGACGCAATTTCTGTGTTAATTCGTCAATGTGAGCGAGCCAGGGATGCAGTAATAAAGGAATAGTGCATCGGAAAGGAAATACTCGCCTCACAAGAGAAAATCTTGACGTTTAAATCGAAACGTTACTCCATTTAGAAGTAGAAGTCATAGAACGAATAGCATTTCATAGCAACGCAATTTCTGTGTTAATTCGTCATGTGTGGGAGCGAGGGATGAAATAAAGTAGGAATAGTGCATCGGAAAGGAGATACTCGCATCTCAAAAGATAATACTGTCGTTTCCATAGAAATGTTACTCGATTTAGAAGAAGTCATAGAACACAATAGTATTTCATAGCGACACAATTTCTGTGTAAATTCGTCAATAAGAGGGAGCGAGGGATGCAGTAAAGAAGGAATAGTGCACCGGAAAGGAGATACTTGCCTCCCAAAAGAAAATCCAGTCGGTTCCATAGAAACGTTATTCGATTTAGAAGGAAAAGTTATAGAACACATAGTATTTCATAGCGACGCAATTTCTGTGTTAATTCGTCAATGTGAGGGCACGAGGGATGCAGTAAGGAAGGAATAGTGCATCGGAAAGGAGATACTTGCCGCCCAAAAGAAAAAAACCTGTCGCTTCCAGTGATACGTTACTCGATTTAGAATGAGAAATCATAGAACCCATAGTGTTTCATAGCGACGCACTTTCTCTGTTAATTCGTCAATGTGAGGGAGCGAGGGATGCAGTAAAGAAGGAATAGTGCACCGGAAAGGAGATACTCGCCTCACAAAAGAAAATCCATTCGGTTCCGTAGAAACGTTACTCGATTTAGAAGGAGAAGTCATAGAACCCATAGTATTTCATACCGTCGCAATTTCAGTTTTAATTCTACCAAGAGGGGGAGCCAGGGACACAGTAAAGAAGGAATAGTGCACCGGAAAGGTGATGCTCGCCTCCCAAAAGACAATCCACTCGGTTCCGTAGAAACGTTATTCGATTAAGAAGGAGAAGTCATAGAACCCATAGTATTTCATAGCGATGCAATTCCTGTGTTAATTCGTCAACGTGAGGGAGCGAGGGATGCAGTAAAGAAGGACAAGTGCATCGGAAAAGAGATACTCGTATCCCAAAAGAAAATCCTGTCGTTTCCATAGAAACGTTACTCGTTTTAGAACGAGATGTCATAGAACCCATAGTATTTCATAACGACGCAATTTCTGTGTTAATTCGCCAACGTGAGGGAGCGAGGGATGCAGTAAAGAAGGAATAGTGCATCGGAAAGGAAAAATTCGCCTCCCAAAAGAAAATCCTGTCGTTTCCATAGAAACGTTACACGATTTGGAAGGAGAAGTCATAGAACCCATAGTATTTCATAGCGACGCAATTTCTGTGTTACTTCGTCAATGTGAGGGAGCGAGGGATGGAGTAAAGAAGGAATAGTGCGTCGGAAAGGAGATACTCGCCTCTCAAAAGGAAATGAAGTAGTTTCGATAGAAACGTTACATGATTTAGAAGGAGAAGTCATAGAACCCATAGTATTACGCAGCGATGCAATTTCTGTGTTAATTCGTCAATGTGAGGGAGAGCGAGATGCAGTAAAGAAAAAATTGTGCATCGCAAAGGAGATACTCGTCTCCCAAATGAAAATCCTGTCGTTTCCATAGAAACGTTACTCGATTTTGAAGGAGAAGTCATGTAACCCATGGTATTTAATAGCGACGCAATTTCTGTGTTAATTCGTCAAAGTAAGAGAGCGAGGGATGCAGTAAAGAAAAAATAGTGCATCGCAAAGGAGATCTTCGTCTCCCAAATGAATATCCTGTCGTTTCCATAGAAACGTTACTCGATTTTGAAAGAGATGTCATAGAACCCACAGTGCTTCATAGCGACGCATTTCCTGTGTATATTCATTAATGTGAGGGAGCGAGGGATGAATTAGAGTAGGAATAGTGCATCGGAACGGAGATACTCGTATCCGTAAAGAAAGTCCTTTCGTTTCCACAGAAACGTAACTCTATTTAGAAGGAGAAGTCATAGAACCCATAGTATTTCATAGCGACGCAATTTCAGTGGTAATTCGTCAATGTGAGGGAGCGAGGGATGCAGTAAAGAAAGAATAGTGCATCGCAAAGGAGATACTCGTATCCCAAAAGAAAATCCTGTCGTATCCATAGAAACGTTACTCGATTTAGAAGGAGAATTCATAGAACCCACAGTATTTCGAAGCGACGCAATTTCTGTATTAATTCGTCAATGTGAGGGAGCCAGGGATGCAGTAAAGAAGGAATAGTGCATCGGAAAGGAAATACTAGCCTCACAAGAGAAAATCTTGACGTCTAAATCGAAACGTTACTCCATTTAGAAGGAGAAGTCATAGAACACATAGGATATCTTAGCGACGCAATTTCTGTTTTAATTCGTCTATGTGAGATAGCGTAATACTATGGGTTCTATGACTTCTCCTTCTTAACCGAGTAACGTTTCCATGGAAACGACAGGATTTTCTTTTGAGTGGCGAGTATCTCCTTTCCGATGCACTATTCCTTCTTTACTGCATCCTTCAATCCCTCACATTGACGAAATAACACAAAAATTGCGTCGCTATGAAATACAATGGGTTCTATAATTTCACATTCTAAATCGAGTAACGTTTCTATGGAAACGGCAGGATTTCTTTTGGGAGGCGATTATCTCCTTTCCGATGCACTATTCCTTCTTTACTGCATCCCTCGCTCCCTCACTTTGACGAATTAACACAGAAATTGCTTTTGCTATGAAATACTATGGGGTCTATAACTTCCCCTTCTCAATCGAGAATCACAGAAACGAAAGGATTTTCTTTTGGGAGGCGGGTATCTCCTTACCGATGCACTATTCCTTCTTTTCTGCATAACTCGCTCCCTCACATTGACGAATTAACACTGAAATTGAGTCGCTATGAAATACTATGGGTTCTATGACTCCTACTTCTACATCAAGTTACGTTTCTATGGAAACTACTGGATTTTCTTTTGAGAGGCGAGTATCTCTTTTCAGACGCACTATTCTATCTTTACTCCATCCCTCGCTCCTTCACATTGACGAAGTAACACAGAAACTGTTTCGCTGTGAAATACTATGGGTTCTATGACCTCTCCCTCTAAATCAAGTAACGTTTCAATGGAAACGGCAGGATTTTCTTTGGAGAGGCGAGTATCTCCTTTCCGATGCACCCTTCCTTCTTTAATGCATCCCTAGCTCCCTCAGATTGACCAATTAACACAGAAATTACGTCGCTATGAAATACTATGGGTTCTATGACTTCTCCTTCTAAATCGAGTAACGTTTCTATGGAAACGACAGGATTTTCTTTTGAGAGTCGAGTATCTCCTTTCTAGTGCACTATTCCTTCTTTACTGCATCCCTGGCTCCCTCACATTGACGAATTAACACAGAAATTGCTTCGCTATGAAATACTACGTGTTCTATGAATTTTCCTTCTAAATCGTGTAACGTTTCTATGGAAACGACAAGATTTTCTTTTGAGAGGCGAGTATCTCCTTTCCAATCCACTCTTCCTTCTTTAATGCATCCCTCACTCCCTCACTTTGTCGAATTTAAACTGAAATTGCGTCGCTATGAAATACTATGTGTTCTATGACTTCTCCTTCTAAATCGAGTAACGTTTCTATGGAAACGACAGGATTTTCTTTTGGGAGGCGAGATCTTCTTTACGATGCACTATTCCTTCTTTACTGCATCCCACGCTCCCTCACACTGACGAATTAACACAGAAATTGCGTCGCTATGAAAGACAATGGTTTCTTTGACTTCCCATTCTAAATCGCGTAACGATTCTATGGAAACGACAGGATTTTCTTTTGGGAGGCGAGTATCTCCTTTCCGATGCACTATTCCTTCTTTATTGCATCCCTCGCTCCCTCACATTGACGAATTGACACAGAAATTGCGTCGCTCTGAAATACAATGCGTTCTATGACTTCTCCTTCTAAATCGAGTAACGTTTCAATGGAAACGACAGGATTTTCTTTTGGGAGGCGAGTATCTCCTTTGCGATGCACTATTCCTTCTTTACTGCATCCCTCGCTCCATCACATTGACAAATTAACACTGAAATTGTGTCGCTATGAACTACTGTGGGTTGTATGACTTCTCCTTCTACATCGAGCAACGTTTCTATGGAAACGAGAGGATTTTCTTTTGGAAGGCGAGTATCTCCTTTCCGGTGCATTATTCCTTCTTTACTGCATCCCGCGCTCCCTCACTTGGTCGAATTAATACTGAAATTGCGTCGCTATGAATTACTATATTTTCTATGACTTCTCCTTCTAAATCGAGTAACGTTTCTATGGATACGACAGGATTTTCTTTTGGGAGGCGAGTATCTCCTTTGCCATGCACTTTTCCTTCTTTACTGCATCCCTTGCTCCCTCACTTCGACGAATTAAAACTGAAATTGCGTCGTAATGAAATACTATGGGTTTTATGACTTCGCCTTCAAAATCGAGTAACGTTTCCATGGAACGACAGGATTTTCTTTTATGAAGCGGGTACCTCCTTTCCGTTGCATTATTCCTGCTTTACTGCATCCCTCGATCCCTAACATTGACGAATTAACACTGAAATTGAGTCGCTATGAAATACTGTGGGTTCTATGACTACTCCTTCTAAATCGAGTACGTTCTACATCTACATTCTACATCTACATCTACATTGATACTCCGCAAGCCACCCAACGGTGTGTGGCGGAGGGCACTTTACGTGCCACTGTCATTACCTCCCTTTCCTGTTCCAGTCGCGTATGCTTCGCGGGAAGAACGACTGTCTGAAAGCCTCCGTGCGCGCTCTAATCTCTCTAATTTTACATTCGTGATCTCCTCGGGAAGTATAAGTAGGGGGAAGCAATATATTCGATACCTCATCCAGAAACGCACCCTCTCGAAACCTGGCGACCAAGCTACACCGCGATGCAGAGCGCCTCTCTTGCAGAGTCTGCCACTTGAGTTTATTAAACATCTCCGTAACGCTATCACGGTTACCAAATAACCCAGTGACGAAACGCGCCGCTCTTCTTTGGATCTTCTCTATCTCCTCCGTCAACCCGACCTGGTACGGATCCCACACTGATGAGCAATACTCAAGTATAGGTCGAACGAGTGTTTTGTAAGCCACCTCCTTTGTTGATGGACTACATTTTCTAAGCACTCTCCCAATGAATCTCAACCTGGTACCCGCCTTACCAACAATTAGTTTTATATGATCATTCCACTTCAAATCGTTCCGTACGCATACTCCCAGATATTTTACAGAAGTAACTGCTACCAGTGTTTGTTCCGCTATCATATAATCATACAATAAAGGATCCTTCTTTCTATGTATTCGCAATACATTACATTTGTCTATGTTCAGGGTCAGTTGCCACTCCCTGCACCAAGTGCCTATCCGCTGCAGATCTTCCTGTATTTCGCTACAATTTTCTAATGCAGCAACTTCTCTGTATACTACAGCATCATCCGCGAAAAGCCGCATGGAACTTCCGACACTATCTACTAAGTCATTTATATATATTGTGAAAAGCAATGGTCCCATAACACTCCCCTGTGGCACGCCAGAGGTTACTTTAACGTCTGTAGACGTCTCTCCATTGATAACAACATGCTGTGTTCTGTTTGCCAAAAACTCATCAATCCAGCCACACAGCTGGTCTGATATTCCGTAGGCTCTTACTTTGCTTATCAGGCGACAGTGCGGAACTGTATCGAACGCCTTCCGGAAATCAAGAAAAATAGCATCTACCTGGGAGCCTGTATCTAATATTTTCTGGGTCTCATGAACAAATAAGGCGAGTTGGGTCTCACACGATCGCTGTTTCCGGAATCCATGTTGATTACTACATAGTAGATTCTGGGTTTCCAGAAATGACATGATACGCGAGCAAAAAACATGTTCTAAAATTCTACAAGAGATCGACGTAAGAGATATAGGTCTATAGTTTTGCGCATCTGCTCGACGACCCTTCTTGAAGACTGGGACTATCTGTGCTCTTTTCCAATCATTTGGAACCCTCCGTTCCTCTAGAGACTTGCGGTACACGGCTGTTAGAAGGGGGGCAAGTTCTTTCGCGTACTCTGTGTAGAATCGAATTGGTATCCCGTCAGGTCCAGTGGACTTTCCTCTATTGAGTGATTCCAGTTGCTTTTCTATTCCTTGGACACTTATTTCGATGTCAGCCATTTTTTCGTTTGTGCGAGGATTTAGAGAAGGAACTGCAGTGCGGTCTTCCTCTGTGAAACAGCTTTGGAAAAAGGTGTTTAGTATTTCAGCTTTACGCGTGTCATCCTCTGTTTCAATGCCATCATCATCCCGTAGTGTCTGGATATGCTGTTTCGAGCCACTTACTGATTTAACGTAAGACCAGAACTTCCTAGGATTTTCTGTCAAGTCGGTACATAGAATTTTACTTTCGAATTCAATGAACGCTTCACGCATAGCCCTCCTTACGCTAACTTTGACATCGTTTAGCTTCTGTTTGTCTGAGAGGTTTTGGCTGCGTTTAAACTTGGAGTGGAGCTCTCTTTGCTTTCGCAGTAGTTTCCTAACTTTGTTGTTGTACCACGGTGGGTTTTTCCCGTCCCTCACAGTTTTACTCGGCACGTACCTGTCTAAAACGCATTTTACGATTGCCTTGAACTTTTTCCATAAACACTCAACATTGTCAGTGTCGGAACAGAAATTTTCGTTTTGATCTGTTAGGTAGTCTGAAATCTGCCTTCTATTACTCTTGCTAAACAGATAAACCTTCCTCCCTTTTTTTATATTCCTATTAACTTCCATATTCAGGGATGCTGCAACGGCCTTATGATCACTGATTCCCTGTTCTGTACATACAGATTCGAAAAGTTCGGGTCTGTTTGTTATCAGTAGGTCCAATATGTTATCTCCACGAGTCGGTTCTCTGTTTAATTGCTCGAGGTAACGACAGAATTTTCTTTTGGGAGGCGAGTATCTCCTTTCCGAAGCACTATTCCTTCTTTACTGCATCCCACGCTCCCTCACATTTACGAATTGACACAGAAATTGCGTCGCTGTAAAATACTATGGGCTCTATGACTTCTCCTTCAAAATCGAGTTGCGTTTCATAGAAACGACAGGATTTTCTTATGGGAGGCGAGTATCTCCTTTGCGATGCACTATTCCTTCTTTACTGCATCCCGCGCTCCCTCACATTGACAAATTAGCTCAGATATTTCGTCGCTATTAAATACTATGGGTTCTATGACTTCTCCTTCTATATCGAGTAACGTTTCTATGGAAACGACAGGATTTTCTTTTGGGAGTCGAGTATTTCCTTTCCGATGCACTATTCCTTCTTTACTGCATCCCTCGCTCCCTCACATTGACGAATTATCACAGAAATTGAGTCGCTATGAAATACTATGGGATCTATGACTTCTTCTTCTAAATCGAGTAAGTTTCTATGGAAACGACAGGATCTTCTTTTGGGGTCAGAGTATCTCCTTTTGCGATGCACTATTCCTTCTTCACTGCATTCCTCGCACCCTCACTTTGTCGAATTAAAACTGAAATTGCGTCGCAATGAAATACTGTAGGTTACATGACTTCTCCTTCTAGATCGGGTCACGTTTCTATGGAAACGACAGGATTTTCTTTTGGGAGGCGAGTTTCTCCTTTGCGATGCACTATTCCTTCTTTACCGCATCCCTCGCTCGCTCGCTTTCTCGAATTAAAACTGAAATTGCGTCGTTTTGAAATACTGTGGGTTTTATGAATTCTCCATCTAAATCAAATAACGTTTCTATGGAAACGACAGGGCTTTTCTTTTATGAGGCGAGTACCTCCTTTCCAATGCACTATTCCTTCTTTACTGCATCCCTCGCTCACTAACATTGACGATTTAACACTGAAATTGAGTCGCTATGAAATACTGCGTGTTCTATGACTTGTCCTTCTAAATCGAGTAACGTTTCAATGGAAACGACAGGATTTTCATTTGGGAGGCGAGTATCTCCTTTCCGATGCGCTATTCCTTCTTTACTGCATCCCTCGTTCACTCACATTGACGAATTAACACAGAAATTGAGTCGCTATTGAATACTATGGGTTCTTTGGCTTCTTCTTCTAAATCGAGTAACGATTTTATGCAAACGACAGGATTTTCTTTTGGGAGGAGAGTATCTCCTTAGCGATGCACTATACCTTGTTTACTGCATCACTCGCTCCCTAACATTGACGATTTAACACTGAAATTGAGTCGCTATGAAATACAGTGTGTTGAATGACTTCTCATTCTAAATCGAGTACGTTGTTATATAAACGACAGGATTATCTTTTGGGAGGCGAGTATTTCTTTCCGATGCTCTATTCCTTCTTTACTGCATCCCTCGCTCCCTCACATTGACGAATTAACACTGAAATTGAGTCGCTATGAACTTCTGTGGTTTCTATGACTTCTCCTTCTAAATCGAGTAACGTTTCTATGGAAACGACAGGATATTCTTTTGGGAGGCGAGTATCTCCTTTCCGATGCACTATTCCTTCCTTACTGCATCCCTCGCTTCCTCACATTTACGAATTAACTCATAAGTTGCGTCGCTATGAATTACTATGGGTTATATGATTTCTCCTTCTATATCGAGTAACGTTTCGATGGAAAAGACAGGATTTTCTTTAGGGACGCGCGTATCTCCCATCCGATACACTACTCCTTCTTTACAGCATCCTTCGCTCCCTCGCATTGACGAATTTACACAGAAATTGCGTTGCTATTTAATACTATGGTTTCTATGACTTCTTTTAAATCGAGTTGCGTTTTATAGAAACGACAGGATTTTCTTATGGGAGGCAAGAATATCCTTTCCGATGCACTATTCCTCCTTTACTGCATCCCTGGCTCCCTCACATTGACGAATTAACACAGAAATTGCGTCACTATGAAATACAATGGGTTATATGACTTCCCCTTCTAAATCGAGTAAAGTTTCTATGGAAACGACAGGATTTTCTTTTGGGAGGCGAGTATCTCCTTTCCGATGCACTATTCCTTCTTTACTGCATCCCTCGCTCCCTCACATTGACGAATTAACACAGAAATTGAGTAGCTATGAAATACTATGGGATCTATGACTTCTTCTTCTAAATCGAGTAAGTTTCTATGGAAACGACAGGACCTTCTTTTGGGGTCAGATTATCTCCTTTTGCGATGCACTATTCCTTCATTACTGCATTCCTCGCACCCTCACTTTGTCGAATTAAAACTGAAATTGCGTCGCAATGAAATACTGTAGGTTATATGACTTCTCCTTCTAGATCGGGTCACGTTTCTATGGAAACGACAGGATTTTCTTTTGGGAGGCGAGTATCTCCTTTGCGATGCACTATTCCTTCTTTACCGCATCCCTCGCTCGCTCGCTTTGTGTAATTAAAACTGAAATTGCGTCGTTTTGAAATACTGTGGGTTTTATGAATCCTCCATCTAAATCAAATAACGTTTCTATGGAAACGACAGGATTCTCTTTTATGAGGCGAGTATCTCCTTTCCAATGCACTATTCCTTCTTTACTGCATCCCTCGTTCACTCACATTGACGAATTAACACAGAAATTGAGTCGCTATTGAATACTATGGGTTCTTTGGCTTCTTCTTCTAAATCGAGTAACGATTTTATGCAAACGACAGGATTTTCTTTTGGGAGGAGAGTATCTCCTTAGCGATGCACTATTCCTTGTTTACTGCATCCCTCGCTCTCTAACATTGACGATTTAACACTGAAATTGAGTCGCTATGAAATACTGTGTGTTGAATGACTTCTCATTCTAAATCGAGTACGTTTTTATATAAAAGACAGGATTATCTTTTGGGAGGCGAGTATTTCTTTCCGATGCTCTATTCCTTCTTTACTGCATCCCTCGCACCCTCACATTGACGAATTAACACTGAAATTGAGTCGCTATGAACTACTGTGGTTTCTATGACTTCTCCTTCTAAATCGAGTAACGTTTCTATGGAAACGACAGGATATTCTTTTGGGAGGCGAGTATCTCCTTTCCGATGCACTATTCCTTCCTTACTGCATCCCTCGCTTCCTCACATTTACGAATTAACTCAGAAGTTGCGTCGCTATGGATTACTATGGGTTATATGATTTCTCCTTCTATATCGAGTAACGTTTAGATGGAAAAGACAGGATTTTCTTTAGGGACGCGCGTATCTCCCTTCCGATACACTAATCCTTCTTTACAGCATCCTTCGCTCCCTTGCATTGACGAATTTACGCAGAAATTGCGTTGCTATTTAATACTATGGTTTCTATGACTTCTCCTTTTAAATCGAGTTGCGTTTTTTAGAAACGACAGGATTTTCTTATGGGAGGCAAGAATATCCTTTCCGATGCACTAATCCTCCTTTACTGCATCCCTGGCTCCCTCACATTGACGAATTAACACAGAAATTGCGCCGCTATGAAATACTATGGTTTCTATGTCTTCTCATTCCAAATCGAGTAACATCTCTATGGAAACGACAGGATTTTCTTTTGGGAGGCGAGTATCTCCTTTCCGATGCACTATTCCTTCTTTACAGCATCCATCGCTCATTAACATTGACGATTTAACACTGAAATTGAGTCGCTATGAAATATTGTGGGTTCTATGACTTCTCCTTCTAAATCGAGTAAGTTTCTATGGATACGACTGGATTTTCTTTTGGGAGGCGAATCTCTCCTTTCCGATGCACTATTCCTTCTTTACTGCATCCCTCGCTCCCTCACATTTACGAATTGACAATGACATTGATTCGCTATGAGATACTGTGGGTTCTATGACTTGTCCTTCGAAATCGAGTAATGTTTCTATGGAAACTACAGGATTTTCATTTGGGAAGCAAGTATCTGCTTTCCGATGCACTATTCCTTCTTTACTGCATCCCTCGCTCCCTCACATTGACGAATTTACACAGAAATTGCGTTGCTATGTAATACTATGTGTTGTATGACTTCTCCATTTAAATCGAGTTGCGTCTTATAGAAACGACAGGATTTTCTTTTGGGAGGCGAGTATCTCCTTTCCTGTGCACTATTCCTTCTTTACTGCATCTCTCGCTCCCTCACATTGACGAATTGACACAGAAATTGGGTCGCTATGGAATATTTTAGGTACTATGACTTCTCCTTCTAATTCGAGTAACGTTGCTACGGAAACGACCGAATTTCCTTTGGGAGGCGTGTATTTCCTTTGCGATGCACTATTCCTTCTTTACTGCACACCTCGCTCATTCTTTTTGTCGAATTAAAATTGAAATAGTGTCGCTGTGATATACTGTGGGTTATATGACTTCTCCTTCTAAATCGAGTGACGTTTCTATGGAAACGACAGGATTTTCTTTTGGGAGGCGAGTATCTCCTTTCCGATGCACTATTACTTCTTTACTGCATCCCTCGCTCCCTCACATTGACGAATTAACACAGAAAGTGCGTCGCTATGAAATACTATGTGTTATATGACTTCTCCTTCTACATCGAGTAACGTTTCGATGAAAACGACAGGATTTTCTTTTGGGAGGCGAGTATCTCCTTTCCGATGCACTATTCCTTCTTTATTGCATCCCTCGCTCCCTCACATTGACGAATTGACACAGAAATTGCGTCGCTCTGAAATACAATGCGTTCCATGACTTCTCCTTCTAAATCGAGTAACGTTCGATGGAAACGACAGGATTTTCTTTTGGGAGGCGAGTATCTCCTTTGCAATGCCCTATTCCTTCTTTACTGCATCCCTCGCTCCATCACATTGACAAATTAACACTGAAATTGTGTCGCTATGAACTACTGTGGGTTGTATGACTTCTCCTTCTACATCGAGTAACGTTTCTTTGGAAACGAGAGGATTTTCTTTTGGAAGGCGAGTATCTCCTTTCCGATGCATTATTCCTTCTTTACTGCATCCCGCGCTCCCTCACTTGGGCGAATTAATACTGAAATTGCGTCGCTATGAAATACTATGTGTTATATGACTTCTCCTTCTACATCGAGTAACTTTTCGATGGAAACGACAGGATTTTCTTTTTTTTTTTGGAGGCGAGTATCTCCTTTCCGATCCACTATTCCTTCTTTACTGCATCCCACGCTCCCTCACATTTAGAAGGAGATGTCATAGAACCCATAGTATTTCATAGCGTGGCAATCTCTGTGTTACTTCGTCAATGTGAGGGAGCTAGGGACGCAGTAGAGTAGGAATAGTGCATCGGAACGGAGATACTCGTATCCCAAAAGAAAGTCCTTTCGATTCCATACTAACGTTACTCGATTTAGAAGGAGAAGTCATAGAACCCATAGTATTTCATAGCGACGCAATTTCTGTGTTAATTCGTCAATGTGAGGGAGTGAGGGATGCAGTAAAGAAAGAATTGTGCATCGCAAAGGAGATACTCGTATCCCAAAAGAAAATCCTGTCGTTTCCATAGAAACGTTACTCGGTTTAGAAGGACAATTCATAGAACCCACAGTATTTCGAAGCGACGCAATTTCTGTGTTAATTCGTCAATGTGAGGGAGCCAGGGATGCAGTAATAAAGGAATAGTGCATCGGAAAGGAAATACTCGCCTCACAAGAGAAAATCTTGACGTTTAAATCGAAACGTTACTCCATTTAGAAGTAGAAGTCATAGAACGAATAGCATTTCATAGCACCGCAATTTCTGTGTTAATTCGTCATGTGTGGGAGCGAGGGATGAAATAAAGTAGGAATAGTGCATCGGAAAGGAGATACTCGCATCTCAAAAGATAATACTGTCGTTTCCATAGAAATGTTACTCGATTTAGAAGAAGTCATAGAACACAATAGTATTTCATAGCGACACAATTTCTGTGTAAATTCGTCAATAAGAGGGAGCGAGGGATGCAGTAAAGAAGGAATAGTGCACCGGAAAGGAGATACTTGCCTCCCAAAAGAAAATCCAGTCGGTTCCATAGAAACGTTATTCGATTTAGAAGGAAAAGTTATAGAACACATAGTATTTCATAGCGACGCAATTTCTGTGTTAATTCGTCAATGTGAGGGCACGAGGGATGCAGTAAGGAAGGAATAGTGCATCGGAAAGGAGATACTTGCCGCCCAAAAGAAAAAAACCTGTCGCTTCCAGTGATACGTTACTCGATTTAGAATGAGAAATCATAGAACCCATAGTGTTTCATAGCGACGCACTTTCTCTGTTAATTCGTCAATGTGAGGGAGCGAGGGATGCAGTAAAGAAGGAATAGTGCACCGGAAAGGAGATACTCGCCTCACAAAAGAAAATCCATTCGGTTCCGTAGAAACGTTACTCGATTTAGAAGGAGAAGTCATAGAACCCATAGTATTTCATACCGTCGCAATTTCAGTTTTAATTCTACCAAGAGGGGGAGCCAGGGACACAGTAAAGAAGGAATAGTGCACCGGAAAGGTGATGCTCGCCTCCCAAAAGACAATCCACTCGGTTCCGTAGAAACGTTATTCGATTAAGAAGGAGAAGTCATAGAACCCATAGTATTTCATAGCGATGCAATTCCTGTGTTAATTCGTCAACGTGAGGGAGCGAGGGATGCAGTAAAGAAGGACAAGTGCATCGGAAAAGAGATACTCGTATCCCAAAAGAAAATCCTGTCGTTTCCATAGAAACGTTACTCGTTTTAGAACGAGATGTCATAGAACCCATAGTATTTCATAACGACGCAATTTCTGTGTTAATTCGCCAACGTGAGGGAGCGAGGGATGCAGTAAAGAAGGAATAGTGCATCGGAAAGGAAAAATTCGCCTCCCAAAATAAAATCCTGTCTTTCCATAGGAACGTTACACGATTTGGAAGGAGAAGTCATAGAACCCATAGTATTTCATAGCGACGCAATTTCTGTGTTACTTCGTCAATGTGAGGGAGCGAGGGATGGAGTAAAGAAGGAATAGTGCGTCGGAAAGGAGATACTCGCCTCTCAAAAGGAAATGAAGTAGTTTCGATAGAAACGTTACATGATTTAGAAGGAGAAGTCATAGAACCCATAGTATTACGCAGCGATGCAATTTCTGTGTTAATTCGTCAATGTGAGGGAGAGCGAGATGCAGTAAAGAAAAAATTGTGCATCGCAAAGGAGATACTCGTCTCCCAAATGAAAATCCTGTCGTTTCCATAGAAACGTTACTCGATTTTGAAGGAGAAGTCATGTAACCCATGGTATTTAATAGCGACGCAATTTCTGTGTTAATTCGTCAAAGTGAGAGAGCGAGGGATGCAGTAAAGAAAAAATAGTGCATCGCAAAGGAGATCTTCGTCTCCCAAATGAATATCCTGTCGTTTCCATAGAAACGTTACTCGATTTTGAAAGAGATGTCATAGAACCCACAGTGCTTCATAGCGACGCATTTCCTGTGTATATTCATTAATGTGAGGGAGCGAGGGATGAATTAGAGTAGGAATAGTGCATCGGAACGGAGATACTCGTATCCGTAAAGAAAGTCCTTTCGTTTCCACAGAAACGTAACTCGATTCAGAAGGAGAAGTCATAGAACCCATAGTATTTCATAGCGACGCAATTTCAGTGGTAATTCGTCAATGTGAGGGAGCGAGGGATGCAGTAAAGAAAGAATAGTGCATCGCAAAGGAGATACTCGTATCCCAAAAGAAAATCCTGTCGTATCCATAGAAACGTTACTCGATTTAGAAGGAGAATTCATAGAACCCACAGTATTTCGAAGCGACGCAATTTCTGTATTAATTCGTCAATGTGAGGGAGCCAGGGATGCAGTAAAGAAGGAATAGTGCATCGGAAAGGAAATACTAGCCTCACAAGAGAAAATCTTGACGTCTAAATCGAAACGTTACTCCATTTAGAAGGAGAAGTCATAGAACACATAGCATATCTTAGCGACGCAATTTCTGTTTTAATTCGTCTATGTGAGATAGCGTAATACTATGGGTTCTATGACTTCTCCTTCTTAACCGAGTAACGTTTCCATGGAAACGACAGGATTTTCTTTTGAGTGGCGAGTATCTCCTTTCCGATGCACTATTCCTTCTTTACTGCATCCTTCAATCCCTCACATTGACGAAATAACACAGAAATTGCGTCGCTATGAAATACAATGGGTTCTATAATTTCACATTCTAAATCGAGTAACGTTTCTATGGAAACGGCAGGATTTCTTTTGGGAGGCGATTATCTCCTTTCCGATGCACTATTCCTTCTTTACAGCATCCCTCGCTCCCTCACATTGACGAATTAACACAGAAATTGCTTTTGCTATGAAATACTATGGGGTCTATAACTTCCCCTTCTCAATCGAGAATCACAGAAACGAAAGGATTTTCTTTTGGGAGGCGGGTATCTCCTTACCGATGCACTATTCCTTCTTTTCTGCATAACTCGCTCCCTCACATTGACGAATTAACACTGAAATTGAGTCGCTATGAAATACTATGGGTTCTATGACTCCTACTTCTACATCAAGTTACGTTTCTATGGAAACTACTGGATTTTCTTTTGAGAGGCGAGTATCTCTTTTCAGACGCACTATTCTATCTTTACTCCATCCCTCGCTCCTTCACATTGACGAAGTAACACAGAAACTGTTTCGCTGTGAAATACTATGGGTTCTATGACCTCTCCCTCTAAATCAAGTAACGTTTCAATGGAAACGGCAGGATTTTCTTTGGAGAGGCGAGTATCTCCTTTCCGATGCACCCTTCCTTCTTTAATGCATCCCTAGCTCCCTCAGATTGACCAATTAACACAGAAATTACGTCGCTATGAAATACTATGGGTTCTATGACTTCTCCTTCTAAATCGAGTAACGTTTCTATGGAAACGACAGGATTTTCTTTTGAGAGTCGAGTATCTCCTTTCTAGTGCACTATTCCTTCTTTACTGCATCCCTGGCTCCCTCACATTGACGAATTAACACAGAAATTGCTTCGCTATGAAATACTACGTGTTCTATGAATTTTCCTTCTAAATCGTGTATCGTTTCTATGGAAACGACAAGATTTTCTTTTGAGAGGCGAGTATCTCCTTTCCAATCCACTCTTCCTTCTTTAATGCATCCTTCACTCCCTCACTTTGTCGAATTTAAACTGAAATTGCGTCGCTATGAAATACTATGTGTTCTATGACTTCTCCTTCTAAATCGAGTAACGTTTCTATGGAAACGACAGGATTTTCTTTTGGGAGGCGAGATCTTCTTTACGATGCACTATTCCTTCTTTACTGCATCCCACGCTCCCTCACACTGACGAATTAATTCAGAAATTGCGTCGCTATGAAATACTATTGTAGTGTAACGACGCAAGTTTTTCGTTTGATATATATGTATGACCATGTGCAGACTTCGTCACCTACGTCAGTTACAACCCACTTCAAAAATGATTTATATGCCTTTTAAATTGTCATATAGTGGTTCTTGAACGAAACTGTAAAACATCAGTTGAGTCGTATGCAAAGAATTACATCACTTGGGCCAATTGGTTTTTGTAACTTTTTCGATTTAAATTTCGTTTGTTTCTCCTCAGAAATTATATTGACACACGTTATCTTGATCTAATCGATATCAGAATCACACATTAAATAAACTTTTGAGATTCAAAGTTTCGGTGAACGCCGTAAGAATCACTAATCTTGTCAAATATATTATTAATCCGTTCACATAATTCTTCATAAATAAATCTTCAAGACACGTGTTTCAACTTTAATAGCATACACTATTTTATTAGCTTCCTACACATATAGATGTGAACTTGAGCGTTGAGAGTTAGTGACTAACTTTTCAATAAGATTTAGCTCTATGTGACGTCATTGTTGTACAAAAAGGGTATAATAATTCATTTTTAATTTTTAGAAGCACGACGCAACAACTCGGTTCCAGGATCTTCTGTTGCTCCTTGGCTGTCGACCCGCGACGTATAGCGGCCAGGAATTTCCTCTCTGGTCGCGGCAACGAAGATACTGTCCCCGTTCGTTGCGCCGTCCTCTCCGTACATGAAACACATAAAAAAAATACAAACTTTTAGATGATTCACATCTATTACAAATAATAAGAAAAACACATAAACAGAACTAAATTAAACTTATAGTCACCAGCAAACTGGGCTGACTTTGGTGGATGGGTGACGCTTAATTTCGTCCCACTACATACCCCACCCATAAGCTCAGTTTGTCAGGTTTTAACCGAAAATAAAACTTTTCAATATACAATATTTAACTGTTAATACATTTTCCTCACATTTTACGTAACCTAGAGTCCTTGCTCTTAGATAGATTTAATCCTTTTAATACGATATTGTTGTGACTATTTGTCATTTACTCTTAATTGTGCTATTATGGTAATTCGTAACCGAATATAGGGAGATTTCTCCTCTTCATTTAATAGTTGCTAATAAATACTAATTTAGTACGTTCTTTAACGTTGTTACATTAGGACAGAGTGTTCAAATTGTGATAGATTAGTTTCAGTTTCATTTATTTACTAGAGTTATTCATTCCAAGAATGTATATTACTAATAAGTTTCTCACCTTAACTAATAGTACTATTTACTTTACGTCATTCTCTTCCCTAATGCCTTATTTATGCCTGAGGTCAAGAAGGAATCAAGCAAAACTTTCTTTAGAATCTCGGCACGGCTTTCTTTACCTTCGGACACCTTGTTGGGTAATGGCCATTTATTTAGGAGAAACAAGCGAGAGAGCCCCGTTTGGTGTGTTCTATATTAACACTATTACAAACCTCTATTAAAGACACTCTGCTATGTTCTCGTGAGCCATATAGTTCTGGACGCCCATGGTCCCTAAAACTATTAACCATCCCCTTTGGTTCCTACTATCCGAGTAAATTTAAAATACGCAAAATTCCTTTTGACCTAAGAGCAAAATTTCTTCCATATAAATCCCCCTTTTGGTTATCTTTCTCTTTTTGAAGTACCAGTAGATTATTGTAGAACACTTGTTTAAGCTTTCTGTTTCATTCTTTAAAATAATACGTAACTATCACGAAAAACTTCACATGAATAAACTATGAACGCTCTTCCGTGTGTAACATATACTAATTATTAACTTATTTAGGAATGAAGGGTTTCGTTTGATCAACACTATATAATCCTTTAAGTACACCTGATGAAGGTTCCATAAGAAGTACTGCTTTGGGATGTACAATCTTATGTACAACATATGGACCTTCAAAGATAAAGAAGAATTTTCTACATTCCTTACCGATCTTAGAACTTTTAGGATGAGATCGTACTAACACAAGATCTCCTACCTGAAATGAGGGTTCTATAGCCTGTTCATTGTAACTTTTAATTCTCCGTTCGGCATTTTTTACAATCTGTTCGCAAACTTTTTCGTCTGGAATGCATTGTTGGATCTCATTTACTGGTGGCCAAGGTAGAGCAGCTAGTAAAGGCAAACCTATAATTCGTTTGCCTAAAATTTCTATAGATGATAATCCCGTCGTTAGGTGAGGCAATTCATTTAATATCTTTTCGAATTCAGGCATTAGTTTGACCCACCGAGTATGTTTATGTGCACAATAAGTTCTACATAATCGTCCTAATTCTTTCATGACTCTTTCTACTAAATTACTTTGAGGGTGATATTTCGAAATTGAGATATGTTTGATTCCATATTGTTTTATCATATCTTGAAATCTTTGACTAATAAAGGCACTACCGTTGTCAGACATAAGTCGTTTAGGAATGCCCCAGTTAAGAAAGTAATTTCGGGTGAGGCAGCGTATAACGCTTGCTGTATTCGCTCGTTTCAAAGTGTATAGCTTCACATGTTTGGACCAACATTCCATTACAACAAACACATAAGTTAATCCTCCTGAACTACGAGGCAGAGGGCCGAAAAAATCTAATGACAGTAGATCCCACAAACCTCGAGGAATTACTGCATATAATTTATAACGCTTAGATTTGTTATTAACTTTAACCTTTTGACAGGTTTCACAAGCCCTAATAATACTTCTCACAATACGGGACATATTTTTGAAATAATAATACTTCATTAGATGTTTAATACATTTAAGAATTCCAAAATGCCCGTAACCTTCGTGAATATAAGTAATTAACTCGTCCACAACAGTTTTCGGAATGCAGATTTTCCATTTCTGGTGTTCCCTCTGTGCTTTCCAATACAACAAGTCGTTAAAATATAACCACACACCCCGGGTGTTAACTGTTTCGTCCCCATTATTAAGGTTTTGTATAAGGTCCCTATATTGATCGTCATTTCTTTGATTGCATCTAACAGCAGTTACTATCCGTTTAACCTTACGTTCGTTCTCCTTAGTTAAAAGGAAATAAACATGGTAATTTGTTCCTGGTTCTTCTGCAATATTAATATTCTCCATTCCTACGGGAAGCCTCGACAAAGCATCTGAAACTACATTCTGAGATCCTTTTATATACCTAATTTCGTACTGAAATTCTTGCAAGCATAATACCCAACGTAATAGCCTACGGTGAAGTAACCGGCAATTGTTCAAAAAGATTAAAGCCTGATGATCAGTATATACAATTGTTTTTCTTCCCATTAACAATCCTCTAAATCGTTGAAAACTCCATACCACTGCGAGAGCTTCCTTCTCGGATACAAAATAATTTCTTTCATGTTTATTTAAAGTTCGACTAGCGAACCCAATAGGCCGATATAATCCCTCTTCATTGGTCAGATCACCTTGGAATATTACACAAGACACACCATAATCAGAGGCATCCGTACACATACAAAAGTCCTGATTGAAATCTGGGTGGTATAACATTTTGGCTTCGGTTAACGCTCCTTTTATCTTATTAAAAACTTCCTCTTCCTCTTGTCCCCAGAGCCATACTGACTTCTCTTTCAATAAATCTAGTAATTTAGGATTAACAATATCCTGCCCTGGAAGAAATCTTCTCAGAAATCCTACCATTCCTAAGAATGATTTCAATTGTTTCCGATTTATAGGACTCGGGCATCGAGCAATAGCTTCAATACGTGCTGGGTCTGGCCTAATACCTTATGTCCACTATATGCCCCAAAAATCTCACTTCCTCCTTTCCGAAGTAAGATTTAGATAATTTTAAAGTAACTCCTCTGTCAATTAAACGGTTAAACAATTCCCGTAATATCGTTACGTGTTCTTCCCACGTTTTAGTAGCTACCAAAATATCATCTACATATAAAATAATCTTTTGTAACAATTGCTGACCCAAAGCAGAATCTAATGCCCTAATGAAAGTTGACACTGATATATTAAGTCCAAAAGGTAAATCTTGGAACTGATATGATCTGCCTTCAAAAAGAAAAGCCGTATATTGCCGTGAATCCGGGTGTAATGTTACTTGATGGTAGCCGGCGGTTAGATCCATTGTACTCATATAACGAGAACCAGCAATCTTAAGAAGTACGTCCTCCATAGGAATAGGTCTGTCTCTTTCCATCTCTATAATTTTATTTAATTCCCGGGCATCCAGAACTAGTCGTACCCCACCAGTGGCTTTCTTAACTACCCACAACGGACTGTTAAAAGAGCTACAGGATCGTTCGATAATGTTTTGTTCTAGCATCTTACTTATTTCTCTACTAGCCGGTTATTTGAATTGTACTGGAATAGGATAAGGTTTCTTAAAGAATGGTTTTTTATCTTTAATGTTAAGTTTACAAACGTAATCTTTAATTCTCCCCGGTTCATCTGAGAAGACGGCTCTAAATTCTAACATCAAAGATTCCAACTCTTCCTTTTCTTGTTCGGATAGACAATTCGTAGAATAACATTTTTTTTTCACTTCAGTTTCGATACTATTACTAGCTTGACATTGGTATACTGCATACTCAAGATCACTAAAATCTGTTAATAGGTTCATGGTCGGTGCGTACTTAATCTGTAAGGATTCGTAGCAATTTTCAGGTACTTGATTATTAGAAAACCTCACTTTAAAAGCACATGCCTCCTTATGGATAGTTAAGGAAGAGTCTTTAAAATCTAATATAGCTTTATATTTACACAGCCAATCTATACCTAAAATTATGGCCACATTTAAGTTGGCTACGACGAGTACAGAGTGAGCAATTAATTGTTTAGCAATTTCAAAAGTTACATAAACTTCCTCAGTAATATTTTGACTTCTTTTACCAGTAACTCCTATAATTTTCACCCCAGTTACAGGTAAAGTTGGGAAATTCCAATATTTTCTTTTAAGCTGAAATAATTCTTTGGATAAAATACTTACTTCGCTACCCGAATCAATTATAATATTTACTTCGGTATCTTTAATATAACCTCTAATAACGGGTTTATAAGTTATATTCTCCCTTATCTGATTGTCTTCCTGAAGTAAATCTTGTTGCCAGTCACCGTCCTTTTGGCAGCTTAATGATAAATTGCAATTGGGTCTTGTATAATCTTGACTAACAGTTCCCTTTAGTTGACCCGTACTAAAGGACTTTACTAGTTTTCCGAACTTTCTATGATGACGTCACCTACCACTTGACCTTCATTAATTACTTGAGGATGATTTATCTCATGATCTTTATTGTGTAATTTCCGCACTTTAGAGTTATTACCATGATTTTGTTGGCTCTCTTTATCTTTAGATTGACGCTTTATATAACAAAACCGGCTATGATTGTTGTTATTAGCTTTTCGTGGTTCTGAATTATTATTATTATTTCGAGGATTGTCATTTCTACCAAATCTAAACTTCTCGTCTTCCCTTTCTCTATTAAGTATATCTAACTGCTCTAAATATCCTAACAATTCGCACGGCTGTGACCATTCTCTTTCTATCATTCTTTCCTTTACATAATACGGTAACCTACTAATTAGGACTCGTATTAAATGACTTTCAATAATTGGTTCTTCAATTAATTTAGCACGGTTTAAATGCAATTCAAAATAATTCCTATAACCTCCCCACCGTTTAGAATATGGAGGAGGGTCTAACAACTCTAAAGTTAAGTGTTGTTGTTTTCCTCTTGACCAATAATTTTGTTTAAACTGCTTAACAAAATCATCCCAGTCCCTAAATTCAGTTCTATGCAGTACTGCCCATTCCGCAGCTTCTGCTTCTAAATGTCCTATTACAAATTGAATGCGTTTTTCATTACTCCATTTAGGAGATAATGATGTTTCAAAAGCTTTTATAAAGATTATAGGGTGAAGTTCGCCTCCTGGTTTGAATACAGGAAATCGACTTGCTACATTTGAATTTGTCGTTATGTCATCCAGACATTCTGCGAGAGAAATAGTCGGATTTTGTTTAGATTTCAGAGACGGAGTTGCATTGGATTGGCTTGCCGTGATTGCTTTATTCATATTGTTGTCGTCCGAGCTAGCAAATTCGATGCGACTGTTGTCTCTGATTATGTTATTACCTCTGCTACTTGAAACGTTTTCATTATTATCTAATTCCGATAACCGTTTAGTAATTTCCTGTATCCGCATTTCTGTATTGGATACGCGATTAGCTAATATCGATTCTTCACTGTGTTCACGATGTGAACGCTCTGTACCTTCGTCAATGTTATTATCTTTGGCAGTCTCAAGGTTACTTCATATTTCAGTAATTAAAAATTTCATGTTTTCGATTTCGGTATGGTCCTTTTCTACTTGATGAGTTAATGTCTCTAATTCTACATTATCTATTGAAGAAATCTCTACAGGTTTGGTAGAGACCTCTTTAATAGATTCCAATAATTCTCTACGAACAGTTTCCGTTTGCATAGAAAATTCATCTCGTAACATATCGTTATTTTTCTGTATTTCATTTACAACTAAGATATTGACACTATCTAGTCTCTCGGTTAAGTCAGTAATATCGTTTCGCATGCGAGCTTTTTCCTCGCGCGATTCCTGGATATGTTCTTCTAACCTTTTACAATTATCAGCAATCTTATTACTAAGTCCTACTAATTTTTCCTGCATTTCAACTTTAGAAGACTCTATTTTATCACTTAATTCTCGACTGGTTTCATTAAGATATTCCTGTAACCTGTCTGTAGATTTTGTTAGCTCCCCTTTAAGTCTAGCAGTAGATTCCTCGTTAGACTGTTTTAACTCCTGTTTTAGTTCCTCTTTCAATCTAGCAGCAGAATCTGTTTTAATTCAGCTAGAAAATCCCCGTTAGATTGTTTTAATTTAGCGATCGCTCTAAAAAGGGATCTCATGCTCCTATCGGACATAGATTGCTCTTCGTCTGACATTTCACTTCCCGACATTATTGTAAGAAATTAACTATTTACACACGCAGACTTGTAATCAACAATCCTATAAAAACACACTCCCTATATACAACACTCCACTTCCAACTTGAAACAAACTCACCGGACACTAATATTGTAATTTGTAGTTCTCGATGATTAGTGTGCTGCTATGGGCTGCAGATGTAACAGCCGTCGATGCAGCCGCTGAGATGCCGCGACCCCCGCTTCCGCAACCGGCAGGACGCTGAGTCGAACACCGGAAACGTCACTGGCTGCAACCACGCCCGGCACCGCCGTAGACAGGCGAAGCCCTCAGCAACACCTCTAATACCAGCCGGAGAAACACCCCGCAGCTGACGTACTGGGCCTATTAGTTTAGGGAGAAAAAAGGTTGTCGGGTTTTGCAGCGTTCAGCTGCTGCCCAACAGATGCGCCTTCTCGTGGAACAACTGCTTGACCGTACTGCTTGGCTGCGCTCCGTCAGATGCCCACACCCGCGAAGTCGCCGCTGGCTGGTGAAGGCTCCACGAAAACTCGCGTTGACTTCCGAAGGACTCTTGATGTTTTGTTTCGTACCTGCGTCCCTTAGTTGCACACATAGTCCTGTTTCTAAGGTCGCCACGGTGTAGTGTAACGACGCAAGTTTTTCGTTTGATATATATGTATGACCATGTGCAGACTTCGTCACCTAAGTCAGTTACAACCCACTTCAAAAATGATTTATATGCCTTTTAAATTGTCATAAAGTGGTTCTTGAACGAAACTGTAAAACATCAGTTGAGTCGTATGCAAAGAATTACATCACTTGGGCCAATTGGTTTTTGTAACTTTTTCGAATTAAATTTCGTTTGTTTCTCCTCAGAAATTATATTGACACACGTTATCTTGATCTAATCGATATCAGTATCACACATTAAATAAACTTTTGAGATTCAAAGTTTCGGTGAACGCCGTAAGAATCACTAATCTTGTCAAATCTATTATTAATCCGTTCACATAATTCTTCATAAATAAATCTTCAAGACACGTGTTTCAACTTTAATAGCATACACTATTTTATTAGCTTCCTACACATACAGATGTGAACTTGAGCGTTGAGAGTTAGTGACTGACTTTTCAATAAGATTAAGCTCTATGTGACGTCATTGTTGTACAAAAAGAGTATAAAAATTCATTTTTAATTTTTAGAAGCACGACGCAACAACTCGGTTCCAGGATCTTCTGTTGCTCCTTGGATGTCGACCCGCGACGTATAGCGGCCAGGAATTTCCTCTCTGGTCGCGGCAACGAAGATACTGTCCCCGTTCGTTGCGCCGCCCACTCCGTACATGAAACACATAAAAAAATACAAACTTTCAGACAATTCACTTCTATTACAAACAATAAGAAAAACACATAAACAAAACTAAATTAAACTTATAGTCACCTGCAAACTGGGCTGACTTTGGTGGATGGGTGACGCTTAATTTCGTCCCACTACTCTATGGATTCTATGATTTCTCCTTCTAAATTGGATTACGTTTCTATGGAAACGATAGGATTTTCTTTCGTGAGGCGAGTATCTCCTTTCCGATGCACTATTCCTTCTTTACTGCATCCCTCGCTCCCTCACATTGACGAATTAACACAGAAATTGCGTCGCTATGAAATGGTATGGGTTCTATGACTTCACCTTCTAAATCGAGTAACGTTTCTATGGAACCGAAAGGATTTTCTTTTGAGAGGCGAGTATCTCCTTTCCGATGCACTAGTCGTTCTTTACTGCATCCCTCGCTCCGTCATATTGGCGAATTAAGACAGAATTGCTTCGCTATAAAAATACTATGGGTTCTATGACTTCTCCTATTAAACTGAGTAACGTTTCTATGGAGACAACAGGATTTTCCTTTAGGAGGCGAGTATCTCCTTTCCGATGCACTATTCCTTCTGTACTGCATCCCTCGCTCCCTCATATTGACGAATTAACACAGGATTTGCGTCACTATGATATACTAGGCGTTCTATGACTTCTCCTTCTAAATCGAGTACCGTTTCTATGGAACCGACTGGATTTTCTTTTGGGAGGTGAGTATCTCCTTTCCGGTGCACTATTCCTTCTATACTGCATCCCTCGCTCCCTCACATTGAAGATTTAACACAGAAATTGAGTTTTTTATGAAATACTATGGGTTCTATGACTTCTCCTTTTAAATCGAGTAACGTTTCTATGGAAACGACAGGATTTTCCTTTAGGAGGCGAGTATCTACTTTCCGATGCACTATTCCTTCTGTACTGCATCCCTCGCTCCCTCATATTGACGAATTAACACAGAAATTGCTTCGCTATGAAATACTATGGGGTCTATAACTTCTCCTTCTCTATCGAGTATCACAGAAACGACAGGATTTTCTTTTGGGAGGCGAGTATTTCCTTTCCGATGAACTATTCCTTCTTTTCTGCATCACTCGCTCCCTCACATTGACGAATTAACACTGAAATTGAGTCGCTATGAAATACTATGGGTTCTATGACTTCTACTTCTAAATCAAGTAACGTATGTATGGAACCGACAGGAATTTCTTTTGAGAGGCGAGTATCTCTTTTCCGATGCACTATTCCTTCTTTCCAGCATCCCTCGCTCCCTCACATTGACGAATTGACACGGAAATTTAGTCGCTATGAAATACTGTGGGTTCTATGACTTCTCCTTCTAAATCGAGTAACGTTTCTATGGAGGGTACTGGATTTGCCTTTGAGAGGCGAGTATATCCTTTCCGACGCACTATTCCCTTCTTTACTCCATTCCTCGCTCCCTCACATTGAAGAAGTAACACAGAAACTGCTTCGCTATGAAATACTATGGGTTCTATGACTTCTCCTTCTAAATCAAGTAACGTTTCAATGGAAACGACAGAATTTTCTTTGGAGTGGCGGGTATCTCCTTTCCGATGCACTATTCATTCTTTACTGTATCCCTCGCTCCCTCACATTGACGAATTAACACTCAAATTGAGTCGCTATAAAATACTATGGTTTATATCACTTCTCCCCCTAAATCGACTAATGTTTTTATGGTAACGACAGGATTTTCTTTTACGGAGGCGTGTATCTCCTTTCCGAAGCACTATTCCTTCTTTACTCTATCCCCTCGCTCCCTCACATTGACGAATTAACACAGAAATTACGTCGCTATGAAATACTATTGGTTCTATGACTTCTGCTTCTAAACCAAATACGTTTCTATGGAAACGAAAGGATTTTTCTTTGAGAGGCGAGTATCTCCTTGCCGGTGCACTATTCCTTCTTTACTGCATCCCTCGCTCCCTCACATTGACGAATTAACACAGAAGTGGCGTCGCTACGAAATTCTATGGGGTCTATGACTTCATCTTCTAAATTAAGAAACGTTTTCTATGGAAACGACAGGATTTTCTTTTGAGAGGCGAGTATCTCCTTTCCGATGCACTCATCCTTCTTTACTGCATCCCTCGATCCCTCACATTGACGATTTGACACGGAAATTGAGTCGCTATGAAATACTATGGGTTCTATGACTTCTCCTTCTAAATCGACTAATGTTTATATGGTAATGACGGGATTTTCTTTTGGGAGGCGAGTATCTCCTTTCCGATTCACAATTCCTTTTTTACTACATCCCTCGCTCCCTCACATTGACGAATTATCACAGAAATTGCGTCGCTATGAAATACTATGTGTTCTATGAATTCTCCTTCTAAATCGAGTAACGTTTCTATGGAAACGACAGGATTTTCTTTTGAGAGGCGAGTATCTCGTTTCCCATGCACTCTTCCTTCTTTAATGCATCCCTAGCTACCTCACATTGATGAATTAACACAGAAATTACGTCGCTATGAAATACTATGGGTTTTATGACTTCTCCTTCTAAATTGAGTAACGTTTCTATGGAAACGAGCGGATTTTCTTTTGGGAGGCGAGTATCTCCTTTGCGATGCTTTTTCCCTACTTTACTGCATCCCTCACTCCCTCACTTTGTCGAATTTTAACTGAAATTGCGTCGCTATGAAATACTATGTGTTCTATGACTTCTCCTTCTAAATCGAGTCACGTTTCTATGGAAACGACAGTATTTTCTTTTGAGAGGCGATTATCTCCTTTCCGATGCACTATTCCTTCTTTGCTACATCAATCGCTCCCTCACACTGACGAATTAAGACAGAAATTGCGTCGCTATGTAATACTATCGGTCCATTGTCTTCTCATTCCAAATCGAGTAACGTTTCTATAGAAACGACAGGATTTTCTTTTGGGAGGCGAGTTTCTCCTTTCCGATGCACTATTCCTTCTTTACTGCGTCCCTCGCTCCCTCACATTGACGAATTAACACAGGAATTGCGTCACTATGAAATATTAGGTGTTCTATGACTACTCCTTCTAAATCGAGTAACGTTTCTGTGGAACCGACTGGATTTTCTTTTAGGAGGTGAGTATCTCCTTTCCGGTGCACTATTCCTTCTTTCCTGCATCCCTCGCACCTCACATTGACGAATTAGCACATTAATTGCGTCGCTATGATATACTATCGGTTCTATGACTTCTCCTTCTAAATCGAGTAACGTTTCAATGGAAACGACAGGATTTTCTTTTTGGGATACGAGCATCTCCTTTTCGATGCACTATTCCTTCTTTACTGCACCCCTGACTCCCTCACATTGACGAATTAACACAGAAATTGCTTCGCTATGATATACTATGTGGTCTACGACTTCTCCTTCTAAATCAAGTAACGTTTCTATGGAAACGACAGGATTTTCTTTTGGGATACGAGTATCTCCTCTACAATGCACTATTCCTTCTTTATAGCATCCCTCGCTCCCTCACATTGACGAATTAACACAGAAATTGCGTCGCCATGAAATACTACGGGTTCTATGACTTCTCCATCTAAATCGAGTCACGTTTCTATTGAAAAGACAGGATTTTCTTTTGGAGGCGAGTATCAACTTCCCGATGCACTATTCCATCTTTACTGCATCCCTCGCTCCCTCACTTTGTCGAATTAACACTAAAATTGCGTCGCTACCGAATACTATCGGTTCCATGTCTTCTCGTTCCAAATCGAGTTTCGGTTCTATGGAAACGACTGGATTTTTTTGTGAGATACGAGTATCTCCTTTCCGGTGCACTATTTCTTCTTTACTGCATCTCTCGCTCCCTCACATTGACGAATTAACACAGACATTGCATCGCGTTGAAATCCTATGGGTTCTATGACTTCTCCTTCTAAATCGAGTAACGTCTCTATGGAAACGACATGATTTTCTTTTGGGAGGCGAGTATAATGTTTCCGATGCACTATTCCCTCTTTACCGCATCCCTCGCTCCCTTACATTGACGAATTAACACACAAATTGCGTCGCCATGAAATACTATGGGTTCTATGACTTCTCCATCTAAATCGAGTTACGTTTCTATTGAAACGACAGGACTTTCGTTTGGGATACGACTATCTCCTTTCCGATGCACTATTCCTTCTTTGCTGCATCCCTCGCACCTCACATTGACGAATTAGTACATAAATTGCGTCGCTATGAAATACTATAGGTTCTATGACTTCTCCGTCTAAATCGAATATCGTCTCTATGGCAACGAGAGGATTTTCTTTTGGGAGGCGAGTATCTCCTTTCTGATGGACTATTCCTTCATTACTGCATCCCTTGCTCCCTCAGTTTGACGAATTAACACAGATATTGCGTCGCTATGAAATACTGTGGGTTCTATGACTTCCCCTTCTAAATCGATTTACGTTTCTATGGAAATGACAGGATTTTCTTTTGTTCGGCGAGTATCTCCTTTCCGATTCACTATTCCTTCTTTACTGCATCAGTCGCTCCCTCACATTGACGAATTAACGAAGAAATTGCGTCGCTATGAAATACTACGGGTTCTATGACTTCTCCTTCTAAATCGGATAACGTTTCTATGGAACCGACTGGATTTTCCTTTGGGAGGCGAGTATCTCCTTTCCGGTGCACTATTCCTTCTTTGCTGCATCCCTCGCTCCCTCACATTGAGGAATTAACAGAGAAATTGCGTAGCTGTGAAACACTATGGGTTCTATGACTTCTCCTTCTAATTCGAGTAACGTTTGTATTTCAACGATAGGATTATCCTTTGGGAGGCGATTATCTCTTTTCTGATGCACTATTCTTTCTCTACTGCATCCCTCGCTCCCTCACTTTGACGACTTAACACTGAAATTATGTCGCTATGAAATACTATGGGTTCCATGACTTCTCCTTCTAAATCGAGTAACGTTTCTATGGAAACGACAGGATCCTCTTTTGGGACTCGAGTATCTCTTTTCTGATGCACTATTCCTTATTTACTGCATCCCTCCCCCTCTCACATTGACGAATTAACACAGAAATTGCGTCGCTATGAAATACTATGGGTTCTATGACTTCTTCTTCTCAATCGAGTAAGTTTCTATGGAAACGACAAGATTTTCTTTTGGGAGGCGAGTATCTCCTTTCTGATGCACTATTCCTTCTTTACTGCATTTCTCGTTCCCCCACTTTGACGAATTAACACAGATATTGCGTCGCTATGAAATCCTACGGGTTCTATGACTTCTCCTTCTAAATCGAGTGACGTTTCTGTGGAAACGACAGGATTTTCTTTTGGGAGGCGAGTATCTCCTTGTTCGACGCACTATTCCTTCTTTACTGCATCCCTCGCTCCCTCACATTGAGGAATTAACCTCGAAATGGAGTCGCTATGGAATACTATGGGTTCTATGACTTCCAGTACTAAATCGAATAACATCTCTATAGATAAGACAGGATTTTCTTTTGAGAGGCGAGTATCACCATTCATATGCACTTTTCCTTCTTTACTGAAACCCTTGCTTCCACACTTGATGAATTAACATTGCAATTGCGTCGCTGTGAATTACTATGTGTTCTACAACTTCTCCTTCTAAGTCGAGTAACGTTTCTATGGAAGCGACAGGATTTTCTTTTGGAAGGCGGGTATCTCCTTTCCGATTCACTATTCCTTTTTTTCGCATCCATAGCCCCCTCACACTGACGAATTAACACAGAAATCGCGTCGCTACGAAATACGATGGGTTCTATGACATCTCCTTCCAAATCGATAAACGTTTCTATGGAAACGACAGTTTTTTCTTTTGGGAGGCTAGTATCTTTTTTCAGTTGCCCTATTCCTTCTCTACTGCACCCCTCGCTCGCTCACATTGACGAATTAAAGCAGAAATTGCGACGCTATGTAATACTATGGTTTCTATGACTTCTCCTTCTAAATCGAGTAACGTTTCTATGGACACGACAAGATTTTCTTGTGGGAGGCGAGTATCTTCTTTTCGATGCACTATTCCTTCTTTACTGCAAACCCTCGCTCCCTCACATTGACGAATTAACACAGAAATTACGTAGCTATGAAATACTATGGGTTCTATGACTTCTCCTTCTAAATCGAGCAACGTTTCTATTGCAACGACAGGAGTTTCTTTTGGAAGGCCATAATCTCTTTTCTGATGCACTATTCCTTCGTTACTGCATCACTCGCTCCTTCACTTTGACGAATTAACACAGAAATTGCGTCACTACGAAATATTATGGGTTCCACGCATTCTCCTTCCCAGTCGAGTAACGTTTCAATGGAAATAGATGGATTTTCTTTTGGGAGTGGAGTATATCTTTTCCGATTCACTATGTCTTCTTTGCTATATCCCTCGCTCTTTCACATTGGCGTATTTACACTGAAATTGTGTCGCTAAGAAATACTGTGTTTTCTATGACTTCTCCTTCTAAATCGAGTTATGTTTCTATGGAATCGAAGGGATTTTCTTTTGGGAGGCGAGTATCTCCTTTTTGATGCACTATTCCTTCCTTACTGCATCCCTTGCTCCCTCAATTTTGACGATTTAACACAGAAATTGCGTCGCTGTGAAATACTATGGGTTCCACGTTTTCTCCTTCCCAATCGAGGACCGATTCTACGGAAGTGAAAGGTGTTTGTTTTGGGAGTCGAGTATATCTTTTCCGATGCACTATTCCATCTTTACTGCATCCCTCGCTCCCTCACATTGACGAATTAACACAGAATTTGCGTAGCTATGAAATACTATGGGTCCTATGAGTTGTCCTTCTAAATCGAGTAACGTTTCAATGGAAACGACAGGATTTTCTTTGGGAGGCGAGTATCTCCTTTCTGATGCACTATTCTTTCTGTACTGCAAACCTCGCTCAGTCACATTGACGAATTAACACATAAATTGCGTCGCTATGATATACTATGTGGTCTACGACTTCTCCTTCTAAATCAAGTAACGTTTCTATGGAAACGACAGGATTTTCTTTTGGGATACGAGTATCTCCTTTACAATGCACTGTTCCTTCTTTATAGCATCCCTCGCTCCCTCACATTGGCTAATTAACAGAGCAGTTGTTTCGCTATGAGATACTATGGGTTCTACGACTTCTCCCTCTAAATCGAGTAACGTTTCTATGGAAACGACAGGATTTCCTTTCGGGAGGCGAGTATCTCTATTCCGATGCACTATTCCTTCTTTACAACATCCCTGGCTTACACTGTTTCACGAATTAACACAGTAATTGCGTCGCTATGGAATACTATGGGTTCCACGCATTCTGCTTCCCAGTCGAATAACGTTTCTACGGAAATAAAAGGATTTTCTTTTGGGAGTCGAGTATATCTTTTCCGATGTACTATTCCTTCTTTACTGGCCCCCTCGCTCCCTCACTTTGACGAATTATCACTGAAATTGAATCGCTATGATATACTATGGGTTCTATGACTTCTCCTACTAAATCGAGCTCCGTTTCTATGGAAACGACAGGACTATCCCTTGGGAGGCGAGTATCTCCTTTTCGATGCACTATTCCTTCTTTACAGCATCCCTCGCTCCCTCACATTGACGAATTACCACAGAAATTGCGTCGCTATGAATTACTATGGGTTCTACGACTTCTCTTTCTAAATCGAGTAACGTTTCTATGGAAACGACAGGATTTTCTTTTGGGAGGCGAGTATCTCGTTTGCGATGCACTATTCCTTCTTTACAGCATCCCTCACTCCCTCACATTGACGAATTAACACAGAAATTGCGTCGCTATGAAATTTTACGGGTTCTATGAATTCCCCTTCAAAATCGAGTAACGTTTCTACGGTAACGACAGGATTTTGTTTTGGGAGGCGAGTATCTCCTTTCAGACGCACTATTCCTCCTTTACTCCTTCCCTCGCTCCCTCACATTGACGAATTAACACAGAAATTGCGACGCTATGAAATACTATGGTTTCTACGACTTCTCCTTGTAAATCGAGTAACGTTTATAAGGAAAAGACAAGATTTTCTTTTGGGAGGCGAGTATCCCCTTCCCGATGCACTATTCCTTCTTTGCTGCATCCCTCGCTCCCTCACATTGAGGAATTAACAGAGAAATTGCGTAGCTGTGAAACACTATGGGTTCTATGACTTCTCCTTCTAATTCGAGTAACGTTTGTATTGCAACGACAGGATTATCCTTTGGGAGGCGATTATCTCTTTTCTGATGCACTATTCTTTCTCTACTGCATCCCTCGCTCCCTCACTTTGACGACTTAACACTGAAATTGTGTCGCTATGAAATACTATGGGTTTCATGACTTCTCCTTCTAAATCGTGTAACGTTTCGATGGAAACGAGAGGATTTTCTTTGGCAGGCGAGTATCTCTTTTCTGATGCACTAATCCGTGTTTACTGCATCCCTCGCTCTCTCACATTGACGAATTAACACAGAAATGGCGCCGCTATGGAATACTATGGGTTCTATGACTTCCAGTCCTAAATGGAGTAACGTTTCTATGAAAAAGACAGGATTTTCTTTTGAGAGGCGAGTATCTCCTTTCCGATGCACTATTTCTCTGTACTGCGTCACTCGCTCCCTCACATTGACGAATTAACACAGAAATTGCGTCTCTATGAAATACTATGGGTTCTATGACTTCTCCTTCTAAATCTAGTAACGTTTGTATTGCAACGACAGGATTTTCTTTTGGGAGGCGATTATTTCTTTTCTGATGCACTATTCTTTCTCTACTGCATCCCTCGCTCCCTGACTTTGACGAATTAACACTGAAATTGAGTCGCTATGAAATACTATGGGTTCCATGACTTCTCCTTCTAAATCGAGTAACGTTTCTATGGAAACGACAGGATCCTCTTTTGGGACTCGAGTATCTCTTTTCTGATGCACTATTCCTTATTTACTGCATCCCTCCCCCTTTCACATTGACGAATTAACACAGAAATTGCGTTGCTCTGAAATACTATGGGTTCTATGACTTCTTCTTCTCAATCGAGTAAGTTTCTATGGAAACGACAAGATTTTCTTTTGGAAGGCGAGTATCTCCTTTCTGATGCACTATTCTTTCTGTACTGCATCCCTCGCTCAATCACATTGACGAATTAACACATAAATTGCGTCGCTATGAAATACTATGGGTTCTATGACTTCTCCTTCTAAATCGAGTGACGTTTCTATGGAAACGACAGGATTTGCTTTTGGGAGGCGAGTATCTCCTTTCCGATGCACTATTCGTTCTTTACTGCATTCCTCGCACACTCACTTTGTCGAATTAAAACTGAAATTGCGTCGCAATTAAATACTGTAGGTTATATGACTTCTCCTTCTAGATCGAGTAACGATCTAGAAATGAAAGGATTTTCTTTTGGGAGTCGAGAAAAAAATTTTTTCGATGCACTATTCCATCTTTACTGCATCCTTCGCTCCCTCACATTGACGAATTATCACTGATATTGAGTTGCTATGAAATGCTATGGGTTGCATTCATTCTACTTCCCACTCGAGTAACGTTTCTATGGAAACGACAGGATTTTCTTTAGGAGGCGAGTATCTATTTTCTGATGCACTATTCCTTCTTAACTGCATCCCTCGCTCCCTCACTTTGACGAATTAATACAGAAATTCCGTCGCTATGAAATACTATGGGTTCTAAGACATCTCCTTCTAAATCCAGTAACGTTTCTATGGAAACGACAGGATTTTCTTAAGGGAGGCGAGTATCTCCTTTCCGATGCACTATTACTTCTTTTCTGCATCCCTCACTCCCTCTCATTGACGAATTAACACTGAAATTGCGTCGCTACGAAATACTATGGGTTCTATTACTTCTCTATCTATATCGAGTAACGTTTCTATGGAAACGAGAGGATTTTCTTTTCGGAGGCGGGTATCTCCTTTCCAATGCACTATTCCTTCTTTACTGCATCCCTCCCTCCATCACTTTGACGAATAAACACAGAAATAGCGTCGCTATGAATTAGTATGTGTTCTATGACTTCTCATTCTAACTCGAGTAACGTTTCTATGGAGACGAAAGGATTTTTTTTGGGGTGGCGAGTATTTCTTTTCTGATGCACTATTCCCTCTTTACTGCATCCCTCGATCCCTCACTTCGACGAATTAATCCTGAAATTGAGTCGCTATGATATACTATGGGTTTCATGACTTCTCTTTCCAATTCGAGTAACGTTTCTATGGGAACGACAGGATTTTCTTTTGGGAGGCGAGTATCTCTCTTCTGATGCACTATTCCTTATTTACTGCTTGCCTCGCTCCCTCACATTGACGAATTAACGCAGAAATTGCGTCGCTATGAAATACTATGGGTTCTATGACTTCTCCTTCTCAATCGAGTAAGTTTCTATGGAAACGACAGGATTTTCTTGTGGGAGGCGCGTATCTCATTTCGGATGCAGTAATCCTTCTTTACTGCATCCCTCCCTCCCTAACTTTGAAGAATTAACACAGAAATAGCGTCGCTATGAAATAGTATTGGTTCTCTGACATCTCCTTCGAAATCGAGTAACGTTTCTATGGGAACGACAGGATGTTCTTTTGGGAGGCGAGTATCCCCTTTCTGATGCACTATTCCTTATATACTGCATCCCTCGCTCCCTCACATTGACGAATTAACACAGAAATTGCGTCGCTATGAAATACTAAGTGTTCTATGACTTCTCTTTCTAAATCGAGTAATGTTTCTATGGAAACGAGAGGATTTTCTTTTAGGAGGCGAGTATCTCTTTTCTGATGCACTATTCCTAATTTACTGCATCCCTCGCTCCCCTCACTTTGACGAATTAACACAGAAATTACGTCGCTACGAAATACTATGGGTTCCACGCATTCTCTTTCCAGTCGAGTAACGTTTCTATGGAAAAGAAGGGATTTTCTTTTGGGAGTCGAGTATATCTTTTCCGATGCACTATTCCTTCTTTACTGCATCCCCCGCTCTCGAACATTGACGAATTAACACTGAAATTGCGTCGCTATGAAATACTATGGGTTCAATGACTTCTCCTTCTAAATCGAGAAACGTTTCTATGGAAACGAAAGGATTTTCTTTAGGGAGTCGAGTATGTCATTTCTGATGGACTATTCCTTCTTTACTGCGTCTCTCGTTTCCTCACTTTGACAAATTAACACAGAAATTGCGTCGCTATGAAATACTATGTGTTCTATGTCTTCTCCATCTAATTCGAGAATCGTTTCTATGGCAACACCAGGATTTTCTTTTGGGAGGCGAGTATCTCCTTTCCGATGCACTATTCCTTCTTTACTGCATCCCTCGCTCCCTCACTTTGACGAATTAACACAGGTATTGCGACGCTATGAACTACTATGGGTTCTATGACTTCTCCTTCTAACTCGAGTAACGTTTCTATGGATACGACAGGATTTTCTTTTGGGAGGCAAGTATATCCTTTCCTATGCACTATTCCTTCTTCACTGTTCCCTCTCTCCCTCACTTTGACGAATTAACACAGAAATTGCGTCGCTATGAAATCTTATGGGTTCTATGAATTCTCCTTCTAAATCGAGTAACGTTTCTATGGAAGAGACAGGATATTATTTTGGGAGGCGAGGATCTCTCTTCTGATGCACTATTCCTTCTCTACTGCATCCCTCACTTCGACGTATTAACACAGAAATTGCGTCACTATGTGATACTTTGGGTTCTGAGACTTCTCCTTCTAAATCGAGTAACGTTTCTATGGAAACGACAGGATTTTCTTTTTCTGAGGCGAGTATCTCCTTTTCGATGCTCTATTCCTTCTTTACTGCATCCCTCGCTTCCTCACATTGACGAATTAAATCAGAAATTGCGTCTCTATGAAATACTATGGGTTCTACGACATCTCCTTCTAAATCGAGTAACGTTTCTATGGAAACGACAGGATTTTCTTTTGGGAGGCGAGTATCTCCTTTCCGATGCTCTATTCCTTCTTTACTGCATCCCTCGCTCCCTCACATTGACGAATTAACACTGAAATTGAGTCGCTATGAAATACTATGTGTTCTATGACTTCCCCTTCTAAATCGAGTAACGTTTCTAAGGAAGCGACAGGATTTTCTTTTGGAAGGTGAGTACCTCTTTTCTGATGCACTATTCCTTCTTTACTGCATCCCCCGCTCCCTCGCACTGACGAATCGACACTGAAATTGAGTCGCTATGAAATACTATGGGTTATATGGCTTCTCCTTCTAAATAGAGTAACGTATCTATGGAAACGACTGGATTTTCTTTTGGGAGTCGAGTGTCTCTTTTCTGATGCACTATTCCTTCTTTACTGCATCCCTAGCTCCCTCACATTGACAAATAAACACAGAAATTGCGTCGCTGTGATATACTATGAGTTCTACGACATTTCCTTCTAAATCGAGTAACGTTTCTATGGAAACGACAGGATTTTCTTTTGGGAGGTGAGTATCTCTCTTCTGGGGCACTATTCCTTCTTTACTGCATCCCTCGCACCCTGACTTTAACGAATTAACACGGAAATTGCGTCGCTATGAAATACTATGGGTAATATGACTTCTCCTCCTAAATCGAGGAACGTTTCTTTGGAAACGACATGATTTTTTTTAGAGACGCGAGTATCTCCATTCCGATGCACTATTCCTTCTTTACTGCATCCGTCGCTCCCTCACTTTCACGAATTAACACAGAAATTGCGTCGCTATGAAATACTATGGGTTCTACGATATCTCCTTCTAAATCGAGAACCGTTTCTATGGAAACCACAAGTTATTATTTTGGGAGGCGAGTAGCTCTTTTCTGATTCACTATTCCTTCTTTACTGCATCCCTCGCTCCCTCACATTGACGAATTAACACAGAAACTGCGGCGCTACGATATACTGTGGTTTCTATGAATTCTCCTTCTAAATCGAGTAAATTTTCTATGAAAACAACATGATTTTCTTTTGGGAGGCGAGGATCTCTTTTCTGATGCACTATTCCTTCTTTACTGCATCCCTCGCTCCCTCACATTGACGAATTAACACAGAAATTCCGTCGCTATGAAGTACTATGGGTTCTATGATTTCTCCTACTAAATCGATTAAGTTTTTATGGAAACGACAGGATTTTCTTTTGGGAGTCGAGTATCTCCTTTCCGATGCACTATTCCTTCTTTTCTGCCTCCCTTGCTCCTTCACTTTGATGAATTAAGAGAGAAATTGCGTCATTGTGAAATACTATGGGTTCCACGCACTCTCCTTCCCAGTCGAGAAAAGTTTCTATGGAAATCAAAGGATTTTCTTTTGGGAGTCGAATACAGCTTTTCCCATTCACTATTCCTTCTTTACTGCATCCCCCGCTCCCTCGCATTGACGCATCGACACTGAAATTGAGTCGCTATGAAATACTATGGGTTATATGGCTTCTCCTTCTAAATAGAGTAACGTTTCTATGGAAACGATTGGATTTTCTTTTGGGAGGCGAGTATCTCCATTCCGACGCACTATTCCTTCTTTACAGCATCCCTGTCTCCCTCACATTGACGAATTAACACAGAAATTGCGTCGCTGTGGAATACAATGCGTTCCTCGCCTTCTCCTTCCCAGTCGAGTAACGTTTCTATGGAAATGAACGGATTTTCTTTTGGGAGTCGATTATATCTTTTCCGATGCACTATTCCTTCTTTACTGCATCCCACGCACCCTGACTTAGACGAATTGACACTGAAATTGACTCGCTATGAAATACTATGGGTTCTATGAGATCTCCTTCTAAATCGAGTAATGTTTCAATGGAACCGGAAGGATTTTCTTTTGGGAGGCGAGTATTTATTTCTGATGCACTATTCATTCTTTACTGCATCCCTCGCTCCCTCACTTTGACGAATTAACACTGAAATTGCGACGCTATGAAATACTATGGGTTCTATGACTTCTCCTTCTAAATCGAGTATCGTATCTATGGAAACAACAGCATTTTCTTTTGGGAGGCGAGTATCTCCTTTCCGATGCACTATTCCTTCTTTACTGCATCCCTCGCTCCATCACAACGACAAATTAACACAGAAATAGCGTCGCCATGTAATTGTATGGGTTCTATGACTTCTGCTTCTGAATCGAGTAACGGTTCACTGGAAACGATAGGATTTTCTTTTGGGAGGCGAGTATCTCTTTTCTGATGCACCATACCTTCTTTACTGCATCCCTCCCTCCCTCACATTGACGAATTAACACAGAAATTGCGGCGCTATGAAATACTATGGTTTTTATGACTTCTCCTTCTAAATCGAGTAACGTTTCTATGGAAATGACTGGATTTTCTTTTTGGAGGCTAGTATCTCCTTTCCGATGTACTATTCCTTCATTCCTGCATCCCTCGCTGCCTCACATTGACGAATAACACTGACATTAAGTCGCTATTAAATACTGTGGGTTGCATGCATTCTCTTTCCCACTCGAGTAACGTTTCTATGGAAACGACAGGATTTTCTTTTGAGAGGCGTGAATACCTTTCTCATGCACTATTCCTTCGTTCCTGTAGCCCTCGCTCCCTCACTTTGACGAATTAACACAGACATTGCGTCGCTACGAAATACGATGGGTCATATGACTTCTCCTTCTAAATCGAGTAACGTTTCTATTTCAGCGTTAGGATATTCTTATGGGAGGCGAGTATCTCTTTTCTGATGCACTGTCCCTTACTTACTGCATCCCTCGCTCCCTCACTTTATTTAATTAACACAGAAATTGCGTCGCCATGAAATTACTACGGGTTCCACGCATTCTCCTTCCCAGTCGAGCAACGTTTCAATAGAAATGAATGGATTTTCTTTTGGGAGTGGAGTATATCTTTTCCGACGCACAATTCCTTCTTCACTGCATTCCTCGCTCCCTCACATTGACGTATTAACTCTGAAATTGCCTAGCTATGAAAAACTATGTGTTCTGTGACTCCTCCTTCTAAATCTAGCAACGTTTCGATGGCAACGACAGGATTTCCTTTTGGGAGGCGAGTATCTCTATTCTGATACACTATTCCTTCTTTACTCCATCAGTCGCTCCCTCACTTTGCGAATTAACACAGAAATTGCATCGCTATGAGATACTATGGGTTCTAAGACTTCTCCTTCTGAATCTAGTAACGTTTCTATGGAAACGACAGTATTTTCTTTTGGGAGGCGAGTAGCTCTTTTCTGATGCACTATTCCTTCTTTACTGCATTCCTCGCTCCCTCACTTTGACGAATTAACACTGAAATTGAGTCGATATGAAATACTGTGGGTTACATGCATTCTCCTTCCCACTCGAGTAACGTTTCTATGGAAACGACGGGATTTTATTTTTGGATGCCAGTATCTCTTCTGTGACGCACTATTCCTTCTTTACTGCATCCCTCGCTCCCTCACTTTGACGAATTAACACTGAAATTGAGTCGCTATGAAATACTATAGGTTATTTGACTTCTCCTTCTAAATCGAGTAACTTTTCTATGGAAACGAGAGGATTTTTTTTTTGGGAGACGAGTATCTCCTTTCCAATGCACTATTCCTTCTTTACTCCAACCCTCGCTCCCTCACAATGACGAATAAACACAGAAATTGCGTCGCTATGAAATTGTATGGGTTCTATGACTTCTCCTTCTAAATCGAGTAACGTTTCTATGGCAACGACAGGATTTCGTTTTGGGAGGCAAATATCTCCTTTCCGATGCACTATTCCTTCTATACTGCATCCCTCGTTCCCTCACATTGACGAATGAACACAGATATTGCGACGCAATGAGATACTATGGGTTCTATGATTTCTCCTTCTAAATTGAGTAAAGTTTCTATGGAAACGACAGGATTTTCTTTTAGGAGGCGTGTATCTCCTTTCCGATGGACTATTCTTTCTTTACTGCATCCCTCGCTCCCTCACTTTGGCGAATTAACACAGACATTGCGTCGCTATGAAATACAATGTGTTCTATGACTTCTCCTTTTAAATCGAGTAACGTTTCTATGGACACGACAGGATTTTCTTTTGGGAGGCGAGTATCTCCTTTCCGATGCACTACTCCTTCTTTACAGCATTACTCGCTCCCTCACATTGACGAATTAACACAGAAATTGGGTCGCTATGAATTACTATGGGTTCTATGACTTCTCGTTCTAAATCTAGTAACGTTTCTGTGGCAACGACAGGATATTCTTTTGTGAAGCCAGTATCTCCTTTCCGATGCACTATTCCTTTCTGTACTGAATACGTCGCTCCCTCACTTTGACGATTTAACACAGAAGTTGCGTCGCTATGAAATACTATGAATTCCACGCATTCTCCTTCCCAGTCGAGTAACGTTTCTATGGAAATGAAAGGATTTTCTTTTGGGAGTCGAGTATATATTTTCCGATGCACTATTCCTTCGTTAGTGCATCCCTCGCTCCCTCACTTTGACGAATTAACACTGATATCGAGTAGCTATGAAATACTATGTGTTCCAAGCATTCTCCTTTCCGGTCGAGTAACGTTTCTAAGGAAATGAGAGTATTTTCTTTTGGGAGTAGAGTATATCTTTCCCGCTGCACTATTCCATCTTTACTGCACCCGTCGCTCTCTCACATTGTCGCATTAACACTGAAATTCAGTCACTATTAAATACTATGGGATGCATCCATTCTCCTTCCCACTCGAGTAACGTTTCTATGGCAACGACAGGATTTTCTTTTGGGAGGCGAGTATCTCCTTTCCGATGCACTATTCCTTCTTTACTCCATCACTCGCCCCCTCACTTTGACGAATTAACACAGAAATTGCGTCGCTATGAAATACTTTGGGTTCTATTACTTCACCTTCTAAATCGAGTAACGTTTCTATGGCAACGACACAATTTTCTTTTGGAAGGCGGGTATCTCTTATCTGACGCACTATTGCTTCGTTACTGCATCCATCGCTCCTATTCACTTTGACGAATTAACACTGAAATTGCGTCGCTATGTAATACTATGGGTTCTATGACTTCTCCTTCTAAATCGAGTAACGTTTATATGGAAACGAAAGGATTTTCTTTTGAGAAGCGAGTATCTCTTTTCTGATGCACTATTCCTTATTTACTGCATAAATCGCTCCCTCACTTTGACGAATTAACACATAAATTTCGTTGCTATGACATACTATGGATTCCACGCATTTTCCCTCCCAGTCGAGTAACGTTTCTTTGGAAATGAAAAGATTTTCTTTTGGGATTCGAGTATATCTTTTCCGATGCATTATTCCTTCTTTACTGCATCCCTCGCTTTGACGAATTAACACTTAAGTGGGGTCGCTATGAAATACTGACGGTTCCACGCATTCTCCTTCCCAGTCGAGCTAGGTTTCTATGGCAGAGAAAGGATTTCCTTTTAGAATAGAGTATATCTTTTCCAATGCACAATTCCCTCTATACAGCATCCCTCGCACCCTCACTTTGTCGAATTAACACAGAAATTGGGTCGCTATGAAATACTATGGGTTCTATGACTTCTCCTTCTAAATCTAGTATAGTTTCTATGGCAACGACAGGATTTTCTTTTGGGAGCCGAGTATCTCCTTTCCGATGCACTATTCCTTCGTTACTGCATTTCTCGCTCCCTTACTTTGACGAATTAACACAGAAATTGCGTCGGTATGAAATACTATGGGTCCTCGAGTAACGTTTCTATGGAAACAACAGGATTTTCTTTTGGGAGGCGAGTATCTCTTTCCTGATGCACTATTCCTTCATTACTGCATCCCTCGCTCCCTCACTTTGACGAATTAACACAGAGATGGCGTCGCTATGAAATACTATGGGTTCTATTACTTCTCCTTCTAAATCTAGTACCGTTTCTATGCAAATGAAATGATTTTCTTTTGGGAGTCGAGTATATCTTTTCCGATGCACTATTCCTACATTACTGCATCCCTCGCTCCGTCACATAGACGAATTAACATCGAAATTGAGTCGCTATTAGTTATTATGGGTTGCATGCATTCTCCTTCCCACTCGAGTAACGTTTCTATGTCAACGACATGATTAACTTTTGAGAGGCGAGTATCTCTTTTCTGAATCACTATTCCTTCTTTACTGCATCCCTCGCTCCCTCACTTTGACGAACTAACACAGAATTTGCGTCGCTATAAAATACTATGTGTTCTATGATTTCTCCTTCTAAATCTAGTATCGTTTCTATGGCAACGACAGGATTTTCTTTTGGGAGGCGAGTATCTCCCTTCCGATGCACTATTTCTTCTTTACTGCATCGCTCGCTCCCTCTCTTTGACGAATGAAAACAGAAATACCGTCGCTATGAAATACTATGGATTCCACGCATTCTCCTTCCCAGTCGAATAACGTTTCTATGGAAAGGAAAGGATTTTCTTTTGGGAGTCGAGCATATCTTTTCCGATGCACTATTCATTCTTTACTGCATCCCTCGCTCCCTCACCTTGACGAATTAACAAAGAAATTGCGTCGCTATGTAATACTATGGGTTCTATGACTTCTCCTTCTAAATCTAGTATCGTTTCTGTGGCAACGAAAGGATTTTCTTTTGGGAGGCGAGTATCTCCTTTCCGATGCACTATTCCTTCTTTACTGTATCTCTCGATCCCTCACATTGATGAATTAACACAGAAATTGCGTTTCTATGAAGTAGTCTGGGTTCCATGCCTTCTCCCTCTGAATGGAGTAACGTTCCTGCAGCAAGGACAGGATTTTCTTCTGGGAGTCGAGTATCTATTTTTCTGCTGCATTATTCCTTCTTTACTGCATCCCTCGTTCCATCACATTGACGAATGAACACAGAAATTGCGTCGCTATGATATATTCTGAGTTCCACGCCTTCTCCTTCCTAATCGAGTAACGTTTCTACAGCAACGAAAGGATTTTTTTTTTTTTTTTTGGGAGTTGAGTATCTCTTTCCGAAGCATCATTCCTTCCTTACTGCATCACTCGCACCCTCACATTGACGAATTAACACAGGGACTGCGTCGCAATGAAATATTCTGGGTTCATAGCCGTCTCCTTCGGGATCGAGTTACATTTATACAGCAAGGACAGGATTTCCTGTTGGGAGTCGAGTATCTCTTTTCTGATGCATTATTGCTTCTTAACTGTGCCTCTCGAACCTTCACATTGTCGAATCAACACAGAAATTGCGTCGCCACGAAATATTCTGGTTTCCATGCCTTCTCCTTCCCAATCGAGTGACCTTTCTTCGGCGACGACTGGATTTTCTTTTGGGAGTCCAGTTTCTCTATTCCGAAGTATTATTCCTCCTTTACTGCATTCCTCGCTTCCTCACATAGACGAATTAACACATGAATTGCGTCGCAATGAAATACTCTGGGTTCCATGCCTTCTCGTACTGAATCGAGTAACGTTTGAACGTCAACGACAGGTTTTTCTTTTGTGAAGCGAGTATCACTTTTCCGATGTATTATTCCTTCTTTACAGTGTCCCTCGCACAATCACATTGACGAATCAACACAGAAATTGGGTCGCTATGGAGAACACTGGGTTCCATGCCTACTTCTGAATCGAGTAACGTTTCTACGGCAACGACAGGATTTTCTTTTGGGAGCCAAGTATATCTTTTCCGATGCATTATACCTTCTTTACTGCATCCCACCCCCCCTCACATTGACGAATTAACACAGACATTGCGTCGCTATGAAAGACTATGGGTTCCATGCCTTCTCCTTCTGCATCGAAAAACGTTTCTACGGCAACGACGGGATTTCCTGTTGGGAGTCGATTATCGCTTTTCTGATGCATTATTCCTTCTTTACAGTGTCCCTCGCACATTCACATTGACGAATCAACACAGAAATTGCGTCGCTATGAACAATTTTGTGTTCCATGCCTTCTCCTTCCCAATCGAGTAACGTTCCTACGGCAACAACAGGTTTTTCTTTTGGGAGTCGGTTATCTCTTTTCTGATGCATTATTCTTTCTTTACTGCATCCCTCGCTCCCTCACATTGACGAATTAACTCATCTGGTTTCCATGCCTTCTCCTTCTGAATCGAGTAACGTTTCCACGGCAACGACAGGATTTTCGTTTGGGAGTCGAGTATCTATTTTCCGATGGATTATTCCTTCTTTACTGCATCCCTCGCTCCCTCACATTGACGAATTAACACAGAAATTGCGTCGCTATGAAATGCTTTGGGTTCCATGGCTTCACTTCTGAAACGAGTAACGTTTCTAATGGCAACGAAAAGATTTTCTTTTGGGAGGCGAGTTTCTCTTTTCCGACGCATTATTTCTTCTTTACTTCATCCCTCGCTCCATCAAATTCACGAATGAACACAGAAATAGCGTCGCTATGAAATACTCTGTGTTCCATGAATTCTCCTTCGGAATCGTTTAATGTTTTCTACGGCAACGAGAGGATTTACTTTTGGCAGTCGAGTATCTCCTTTCCTCTGCATTATTCATTTTTATTGCATCCCTCGCTCCCTCAAATTGACGAATTAACACAGGAATTGCGTCGCTATGTAATACTCTGGGTTCCATGCCTTTTCCTTTTGATTCGAGTAACGATTTCACGGCATCTACAGGATTTTCTTTTGGGATTCGAGTATCTCTTTTCTGATGCTTTATTCCTTCTTCACTGTGTCCCTCGCACCTTCACATTGTCGAATCAACACAGAAATTGCGTCGCTATGAAATATTCTGGGTTCCATGCCTTCTCCTTCTGAATCGAGTGACGTTTCTATGGCAACGACATGATTTATTTTGGGATTCGGATATCACTTTTCCGATGTATAATTCCTTCATTACTGCATCCCTCGCTCCCTAAAGCTACGAATTAACACAGAAATACCGTCGCTATGAAATACTCTTGGTTCCATGCCTTTTCCTTTTGAATCGAGTCACGTTTCTAAAGCAACGACAGGATTTTCTTTTGGGAGTCGAGTATCTCTTTTTCCGATGCTTTAATCCTTGGTTACTGCAACCCTCGCTCACTCACATAGACGAATTAACACAGAAATAGCGTCGCTATGAAATACTCTGGGTTCCTTTCCTTCTCCTTCTGAATCGAGTATCGTTTCTACGGAATCGATAGGATTTTCGTTTGGGAGTCGAGTATCTCTTTTCCGATGCATTATTCCTTCTTTACTGCATCCCTCGCTCCCTCACATTGACGAATTAACACAGGAATTGCGTCGCAATGAAATACTCTGGGTTCCATGTCTTCTCCTTCTAAATCGAGTAACGTTTATACGGCAACGAATGGATTTACTTTTGTGAGTCGAGTATCTCTTTACCGATGCATTATTAATTAATTACTGCATCCCTCCCTCCCTCACATTGACAAATTAACGCAGAGAGTGCGTCGCAATGAAATATTCTGGGTTCCATTCCTTCTCCTTCTGATTACAGTAACACTTCTACGGCAACGACATGATTTCCTGTTAGGAGTCGAGTATCTCATTTCTGTGCATTATTCCATTTTAACTGTGTCCCTCGCACATTCACATTGATGAATCAACACCGAAATTGCGTCGCTATGAAATATTTTGGGTCCCATGCCCTCTCCTTCCCAATCGAGTAACGTTCCAACGGCATAGACAGGATTATCTTTTCGGAGTCGGGTATCTCTTTTCTGATGCATTATTCTTTCTTTACTGCATCCCTCGCTCCCTCACATTGACAAAATAACACGTCTGGTTTCCTTGCCTTCTTCTTCTGAATCGAGTTACGTTGCCACGGCAAAGACAGGATTTTCTTTTGGGAGTCGAATATATCTTTTCCGATGCATTATTCCTTCTCTACTGCTTACCTCGCCCCCGCGCATTGACGAATTAACACAGAAATAGTGTCGCTATGAAATACTGAGGGTTCCATGCCTTCCCCTTCTGAATCGAGTAACGTTTCTATGGCAACGACAGGATTTTCTTTTGGGAGTCGAGTATCTCTTTTCCAATGCATTATTCCTTCTTTACTGCATCCCTCGCTCCCTCACATTGACGAATTAACACAGAAATTGCGTCGCTATGAAATACTCTTGATTCCATGCCTTCTCCTTCGGAATCGAGTAACGTTTCTACAGCATTGACAGGATTTTCTTTTGGGAGTCGAGTATCTCTTTTCTGATGCATTATTCCTTCTTAACTGTGTCCCTCTCTAGCGTTAAAAGGTTTTTTGCTTTTCACATTTAACCAAAAATAACATTGATGATGATAATTTATGCCAATGTTTGCTGACAAGATAAAGAATGCAATCTTTAACACTAGATTGCGTACTCATGGGAGTTCTCCTTGGCCGTTTTTTGGTACGACTTGGAAAGAGAGAAAAATTAATGAATGATCGCTGATGCGTCGGTTCTCGATTGTGTTCAGGAGATGTACAGATTGATTGCGCGAAAATAGTTTCTCAAATGACCTCTTAACCCGGATTGCTTTGCCGCAAAATAGACTCTTCAATGAAATTACCTAAGGGACCTATTTGAATAATAAAAAAAAAAAAATTGGAAATGAATGCAAAACAGTGAAATTTTGTAAAACAAGTTGTCAGATCGGAAATTCAACACATTAATAGTCTCCCAAATACAATCGAGACACCGCGATAAAGAGCGAACCTGTAACAAAGTTCATTTAAACAAATAGATTATTTGTGGGTAATTTAAAGAAAAGAATAAGTTTCTGTACAGTGAAGCATCAATATATTCTCAAAGAACAAAGGCGTTAAACTATAAAAATTAAAAAACTTACAGTGAATACAAAACTTCCATTTTTTATGTTTTTCTCATACATGGAGCAGTCCAACTATCGCTGCTTTTGTATGTGTGGTATTTTGTAAAAATTAAATGTCCTGGCGTGCGCGTAAGAATTTTTTATCGTCACAAGGTTTACAAAAGCGTTTTCTTTCTTGATGATAACGTGGTTTTTCACACTAAATGAAATATAACTTGTAGCGTCTTAACAAGTCGGTGACCAAACATCAAAAGTAATGAAGTACATGTTAACATATCGGCGACCAGAAGTACAAATAACTATAAAGACTCTAGAATTTTCCTAACAAATGATAAATTGTTATATCTTCTGTTTCGCAGCTTCTTGCTATCAAGCGCTGCGGCAATGATTTTAAATATCTGCGACCAGCGAGTCATAGTGTTTAAAAGTACTTTTTAAACGCTGGCCGCGCGTCTTGGTATAGGCGCACATTATAGATTTCGTTCCCTTACTCTCGTGTTGTCATGCTTATTATCATTACAAACTACAGCTCGGTGGCTGTCCTTTTCTCATATGCAAAATGTCTGAAATCCAATAATATCACATTGCTTCCCGCGTGAGGAGCGATGACTGCGTCAGGATCATCGCGACTCACGCGTAGTCGTGATATTATTGCTTTCGTGAAACAAGTTAGCATTACTTGCAAAAATTCTTTACAATAGATTTTGCACACTACATCAGGGAAAGTGGTTAACATACAGAGTATCAGGTAAGTATATTCGTACGACTGAAATTGATAGTAATTTGTCCATAGTGTAACTACATGACAATTGAACTGTGCTCTTTCTAATGTATTGTACAAGGATAACAAATGTTCATTTCTCGGTAAAAGATAATGAAATTAAGATAAAGATACACATACATAGATACATTATACATGGCATAATAAATATTAAAAAACAACAAAGAAATAAATTGCTTGACTTCGCAGGAAGTCTGGGTGCTGTGTACACTCGTGGAAAAAATATGTTACAAAAAAATTGACATTCTTGTTTTACAATGATATATTACAGGAATATTTTTGTCTTTGTTTCGTCGAAGATTTCTTGCAGTAAATACGTAGCACTTTACATATTTGTGGCTTTCATGACCTGCAAAAAAAAATGTTTCACTACACTTGGGTAGGTATGAGTTGCACTGGGAGTGGTAGAACTTCGGGTATAAATGATAGCACTGCGCTTGAGTGGGGAAATTGATTACACTTTCACAGTGGAGGAAAAGTAGGGCATCACTTTCACTGTGGAAGTTGGAGTAGTTGTCGGGGTGTGGTGTTGCGTTGGAAATACGTCGTGGGTCAGGAACTGAAAGATTGGTTCTGCAACATGTTGAGCCGTATGGTGGCGGTCTCTATTTCACTTGACACATGTCCGTGCTTCCATTTATGTTTTCGTACATGAAAAATACAGAAAAAAAACTCTGTATTAGAATGTGCTTACTTACTAATAACTTAGTCTAAAAGAAAATTGGATTAGGTAAGGATAACAATTGTTTATGTACATAAGGTCTCATTCTCTTAGGAATGCTTAGTTCTCATATTTATCTATTTTCTGGTTTTATTTGGTTCGACACGTTTTCGTCATTACTCGGCCTGGTCAGTAAATTCGGTAGCAACTGTCAAAATCGAGCTTAAGACTCTTCCGACTAGTGTCTTTAAAATTTCACAAGGTACATGAGTGCTTAATTCATTGCTTTATCATATTTTATTTTGAATGCATTTCAAACACATTTGGCATTCGCGCTCGTTGTGCAAAGAAAAATTGATTGTTGAGCGCTCAGCGTACACAGTGTTACGTCCGTTGGTCACAATCACGTGATAATAACTTGAGAGTTCCTATGTAGCAACCTTGTGAGAGTTCCACAACGCTAGCAGCAGTATTCTGCGACAAGCAGAGCGTTTGGTGTCTACTAGCCGTGGTGTGAGTTTTTACACAGTTTTTCATCGACTCTGGATTACGGAAGCAGCCTGATGCGGCGACTCCCGCAGCTGTTTCGAAGAATGTGTCCGTGGAAAGGCGTGCAGTACCGTTTGTGGTAAGTACAATACTTATTCACTTTCACTCTTCGGCTTTCTACATCGTGGTTTCGTGGTACAAGTACTTATAACAACGCGGTGTTTCACGTGTGCTTGGAGTTATCACCTTTTCAGTTCACAAGTTATTATTAATTCGTGTTCACCTTTTGTTTGGTCGTCATGTTAAGGTTCACACGCACCACTTTTATACGTGTCCATTAATTACTTGTCTATAGTCGGTTCACACGCAGCAGCATATACGTGTCCATTTATTACTGACTGCATTATTACTACAAAGTAAAGTTAACGTTTAGTATATATATATCATGTCTAAAAATTATTTACAAATAAATATTTAGTCTCTGTGACTACAAGGCCTGACGAAAAGCGTTCTCTTGTTCGTAGTTTGTGCTTCCAAGGCACTTTAGGTTTACACTTTGTTCGAAATCTTGATAATCTTTTCTTTTTACAATAGTTACTCTTTTCTCAAGTTCAGCTCTTTAATTTTCTCTCTATTGCGTCGTTAGTTTGAAGACATAGTCAATGTGGCTTCGTTTACGTGATGAACAGTTCGTGTTCAAACTACCATTAGGGAAATTGGGAAGCTTGGTGTTCCCTGTCATGCAATTGCACATGACAAATCTTAATTGAACTCGCAATTTGCGGAGATTAAGCATAGCCCGTCGACAACCAATGTGTCACGACTATCCATTCGTATAGCCTGTATGTATCAATCATGCAACCAGCTCGTAAAATTCACTTCTCTACTGGATAAGGTAGGATGGTAAGGATACTGGTTAGAGGAAAACAGAAAAGACTTTTATGGAGTGAAGAGATTTGACGACACAGTGTTAGTAACGTATGATGTATAAATTATTATCACCTTAGTTTTTCATGACAAATAGTATAATTAAATCGATACAGTAGTTTCAGTGTCGCTTGATCCAGCTCTCTAAACAATTTTCTATACATATCTGAAATTACTTAAACCATGCATTAGCAGTGAACTGTGTCTGTTAACTATCTTCTGTTCCATGCATCGTAAAATTGGTTTTCTAAAAGAAAAAAAATCGTCATACCTCAAGGACCTGAAATAGATATTTCTAGTTCTAAATTAGTTTATTTATAAATGATCTTTGTAAGTATTTCAGCTGCACTGTGCCGTAAAATTCTTATGTGCGTATACAGTTTTCTCCGTATTATAATAAAATAATTGAGTTGCGCACTTCTTTCCTGCTACCTGGATCGTTATTGACTTACTTGATTCTTATATGCTAAGCTGCTCCTTTTTGCCTGTTGCGTTTCATAGGTGGCCTCATAAAATTTGTTGTCACACACTCCTTATGCATAACATAACATTTACCTCATTAGAGTAAGCGACCTTAACCATTTTTTTTTCGAGCAATCATTCTGGTCTGAATGATAATTTTAATTTATTTCATTCAAGAGGAGAGAGCTTTGCTATACTTAAAAACTAGTGATAGCAGGTGACACTTAGCACTACTATAATATTTATTTGTCAGCTCTTTCGGCTGTGGCCGTTCATGGCTCAATTAACTTAAAACTAACTTACATCTAAGGCAAATCTTGGTCTCCTACAATAAATGTGTTTTACTTCAGGTGCTCATATAAATTACTTATCTTGTTGTGGCAGGAAGACAGGCTGTTAGTCCTGTGCATTACTCTTACATACGTTGGTACTTCACACATAGTATGACAACCTATAGTGTGTGTATATTTTATTTTAGCAGCTTAACTTAACAGATATTTTCAATGGTTGACTCTGTATTTCTTCAAGTCTGCGTGATGAAACAATCCTTTTATTCGTCCAGATACAGGGTCAGCTAATAGATAGCAACCAATGTGCGGCTTTCTTAATATAATATATGGTCCTTCATACAAGTGCTGCCACTTGCGATTCTTATGATGAATCAAAGATGGTTTGAAGTGGGTCTGTAATAGCACTCGTTCATTTATACGATACGATAAGACTTTGCTAATGTGTTTGTCATGCGCCTTTTTTCTAAGGTTGGCATGAGTGGTTAAAGATATGAGAGCTTGTCTTAACTTGTCGTCTAATGTTACATCAGGCTGTTGTAATTTCGGTCCGCAGCTTCCCCGTGGAGGCCTAAAGAAGCTGCTAATGGTTTTCCGACTGGGGTGGAGCTGAAATGTAAGTTATTTTTACTTGACTAGTATTTTGCGACCTATCAGGTCGAAAATTCGGGTTCGTATCCCATACGACTTGTGCATCACTTGATTGCGTGTTATTTGACATCGCGTTTGGTGCTTGGTTCGCCTGTGTGTAAAAAATAGTCGGATTTCCTTGGCTATTATGACCGGCGGTGTCAGGAAAAGCATCCGACGAATTGTCCAGACTATTGTTCCTGAACTGTTGGTTGGGTTGGTGAGAAAATGTCGCATTTTTCGGCTGTGAAAAATTTATTTGGTGAGATGGAGTGAAGTGACTCGGCTGACTGTACTGTTGTGGTCCGTTATAATTGTTCCATTTCTTTCCCTTGTGACGATTTCCATTATTCGTGTTGTTGTTCTGGTACTGGTTATTACCGTTGTGATTTATCGGTGAATTACCGTATTGTTGCTGTGTGTTTTGATAAATCGGATTGTATCTATTCTGGCGTGGATATTTGTTATATTGTTTTCCATTACGGCTGTTGAAACTGTTATGATTGCTGTAAGGCTGAGCGTTTGGTTGTCCCGTGTTATGTTGGTACGACATTCCATTGACGCAATTTGTTATGTGCTGCTGCGGAGCGGGCGGTCCATTATTACAATTATTCCGCGCGATCGCACGCACATCCTCATAGATCATATCCAAATTGTCAAGAACAGAAAGAAAGGCTTCTAGGTCTTCTTCACTCACATTAACTAGTTTTTCTCTTATTGACACTGGAAGTTTTGACTTTAAGATCATGATTACATCTTTGGTTGAAATGGGCGTGTCCCAATACTGAATTTTACGTAGATATTTTTCAAAATAACGTCTCAAACCTCCTCCTTTGGTGTTGAAAGGTTCGGCGTTGTAAATCTCCTTTCGGAGTCTTTGTTGTATACCTGAACTCCAGAATTTATTCAAAAAATGCTTTTCAAAATCTGCATAGGTGTGACATTTGTCTATTATTTCTGTACCCCAAATTGATCCTTCACCGTGTACATAGCCTAAGATGAACTGTATCCGCTGCCTGTCGTTCCATGATTCTGGAAAAGCGCCTGTGAATGATTTTAGAAATACCATTGGATGTATATTTCGTTTTTCAGATATAAAAGGCTGAAAAACTCTGTGTTTTAGCACACTCTCGTCTCGCAGTAGTTCGAGAGTTAGTTGATCGGCATGACTACGTGACGTAGAAGTTTCGCCACGCGAATTGTTTACTGTTGGTGAGAATTGTACCTGACACTCGGGATATTGACGATTATCGTGTCCTGGCGGTAGCGAATACTCACTTTGATTGTCACCTTGCAATTCCGTAACTTGTCGTTTCAGTTGATCTATATCATTGCTTAGCTGACGTTTCCATTCCGGAAGATCGTGGCTAAATGCTCGTCTGATTTCACCTAATTCACTGGTTA